>NC_088236.1:8518945-8523945 GCF_036934945.1 Oncorhynchus masou masou | reverse complement strand
CCAAACTTAAGGAAAGCTTTGACTATACAGACTCAGTGAGCATAGCCTTGCTATTGAGAAAGGCCGCCGCAGGCAGACCAGGCTCTCAAGAGAAGACAGGCTATGTGCTCACTGCCAAAAAATGAGGTGGAAACTGAGCTGAGGTGGAGAGAGACTGCGAAAGACAAGATGCACATTGAGTACAGGAACATACCTTATCTGACACCAGCTCCTCTCCAACCAAGCCTACACATCTCCCTAGCACAGCACCACTACATATATGGACCAGGTAGATGCAAGAGTACAGAGGAGGAGAGGAGAGGAGGTGAAGGAGGAGAAGGAGGAGAAGGAGGAAGGGAGAAGGGAGAAGGAGGAGAGGAGGAGGAGGAGGAGATGAGAAGGAGGAGAGGAGAGGGAGGAGAGGGAGGAGAGGAAGAGGAGAGGAGAAGAGGAGATGAGATGAAGGAGGAGAAGAAGGAGGAAAGGAGAAGGAGGAGAAGGGGGAGGAGGAGAAGGAGGAGAGGAAGAGGAGAGGAGAAGAGAAGGAGGAGAAGGAGGAAGGGAGACGGAGGAGAGGAGGAGGAGATGAGAAGGAGGAGAGGAGAGGGAGGAGAGGGAGGAGAGGAAGAGGAGAGGAGAAGAAGAGATGAGATGAAGGAGGAGAAGAAGGAGGAAAGGAGAAGGAGGAGAAGGGGGAGGAGGAGAAGGGGGAGGAGGAGATGAGAAGGAGGAGAGGAAGAGGAGAGGAGAAGAGGAGATGAGATGAAGGAGGAGAAGAAGGAGGAAAGGAGAAGGAGGAGAGGAGAAGGAGGAGAAGGAGGAGGGGAGAAGGAGGAGAGAGGAAGGAGGAGAAGGAGGACAGGAGATGGAGGAGAGTAGAATGAGGACAGGAGAGGGAGGAGTGGAGAAGGAGGAGAAGGAAGAGAAGGAGGCGAAGTAGGAGAGGAGGAGAGGAGAAGCAGAAGGAGGAGAAGAGAAGGAGGTAGGAGAGGAGAAGAAGGATGAGAAGAAGGAGAGGAGAAGGAGGAGATGAGAAAGAGGAGAGGAGGAGAAGGAGGAGAGGAGAAGGAGGAGGAGAAGGAGGAGAGGAGAAGAAGGAGATGAGAAAGAGGATAGGAGGAGAAGGAGGAGAGGAGGTGGATAAGGAGGAGAGGAGAAGGAGGAGAGGAGAACACACAACGTCTCCATATAACCTAACTTCACTCCCTGGCTGGGTTTCCGTTCAATGACATCATCACTTCACGTTGGCCCGCCCCCTAGCACTAGGTCAGAGGTCAACTGACAACCTGCTAGGGCTGCTATGATCTCCCAGCAGCCTTTTTGTCTTCAGGGCTCTTTCAATCTTCGTCTCTCTCTTTCCTCTCTGGCCTTCTCTCCGTCTAATCTGTCTTGATTCAAGGAAAGAGAGGAGAACTGAAAAGAAGAGCGATGTGTGTTGAGAAGCAATGAATCAAATGAGAGACTTTTGAGATCCACCCATGGACATTCTTGATTCCCAGAATGCTCACCCACTGGGCACAAACAGGTTGAATCAACGTTGTTTCCATGTCATTAAAAATGAAATTACCTTGAACCAACGTGGAATAGGCGTCTTTGCCCAGTGGATCAGTTGGCTGGTTTAGGAGTGAGGTTCCACCACACTGCCTTTTGTGGAATGAAACATACTAAACAGATGATTATGTAAAATCTGCAACCAATCGGCCAGTTTTACTGGCTTCATTTGGGATGAATTAATGAAAGTATTCACAAACGATTTGTAAAGACAAAATCCTGCTTTATTGAGGGAGGAAAGAAAGTACCATTGAGTTTCACCACCTTGGATAATAGTGTTTTAAAATACTTACTGATTATCAATGAGGTATAATTTACTATGGCCAATCCCACCCTCTCCAAATCATCATTGTTACTTCTTCACACAATGCCCATGAACTATCTGTGGGAATTCATGACGTGAAACTCAGAAGTTGTCCTCTCAATCACACTTCATCATTTGAGTTGGCTTTGTTTGGTTTTGAGTTAAACCTGCTTCGTTTGGTTTTGAGTTTGAGCTTTGTTTGGAGAATAATTCATGTTTTAGTGAAAATAATTACCGATTAGATATAACAACGAATCACAACACATGTATCCATAAATACACTTCTTGTCATGTTTTCTCCTACATGTATGAACACAGTACAGATGACACACGTATGACCCAAGTAGTCGTACATATCACCTTCAAATAAAACTGACTATGGACCTGCCACTTATATGTAGTATGCTGATGTGTTTAAAGTAGGAGTAGCCTACTGGGACAAGACGCGCAGTAAGAATAAACTGCATGACGAAACAGACTGACGTGTCTATTTTCTGTGTGAGTCCAACCTCATTTCGGAACGTGTTTGTGTTTCTGAGGAGTTGTCGCATTCCAAGGGGCGGGGTACATCTGTAGCCTCCGGACGATAGTTCCTGACGACTCCAAATTCCAGACTATTGTTTTAGGTCCCCCTTTCTGACAAAGTACAAACACTCTTCGTAGCGTATAGACTAATCTTCAATTATTTACTATACCGCTATCATTTGTGGTTGTGAGCGAGTAACAGCAATCGGGACAGTGGAGAAGAGGATATTTTGGTTGTAAACGGGTTATTTAAAGGGTTAAATGTTTGAGGACATTGGACCACACATGGTAGTGTGAGAAGCTAGCAATACAAACCCCCTTACCTTAAACACAGTCTGCCTCAAGAAGGGTTGCAAATGCTAGGATGGAAAATCCTAAAGTTAAATATTGAACTAAAACATCAAATGTCAAAATCAAATCGAATTGAACGTTCTGAATGGAAAAATTCGATTATAGATATTTACATTTAAATTATCTCAAACGAATTACAAAATATTGTGGGTCTATGGCAAAGGCTTGTGATTGTACCATAATTGTTACGTTTTCGCCAAGCAAACGTGATAATTATAAAGTTGCTCACTTTTAACCGCGTATACATCACTTATTTGCAGTTCGTTCAGGTGAAATATATATATTATTAAGTATCTGAAATATATTTTATAACGATTAAAAAGAAGTTTATATAAAATGATGTTATTGTGCAAAAGTATACAATGTATTTTTTTTACATAGCCTATACTTAAAAATAAACTAATACAGTCTATATAGTTTAGGCCTATATAATCAGACATTTTAGAAAAATGTATTTAAAAGTGAATAATAATAATAACATATTATGAGGATACACAAATTGTAAAACTATGTACTAATGAAACAGTAACATAAAGTGGAGAAGCAGAAAAGAAGACAATAAATGATCACCAAAGAAGAAGATACTAGTACATATATGCACATATTTGGTTGTTTGAATAAAGGTTGTTTTGGGAGATAATTATAAAACTATATTTGTAGGAATAATAATGAGGGCGGGATAAATAATTAGAAATAAAGTTAGTTTACTTGTTAATAATAAAACACTGAATTTTAATGCAGCAAATATTCCAATTTAGCAGTTGAAATTTATCAATTAAAACCTTCTCTTACTATTTGTTAGTCTTATTATAATGATGATTTAACTACATCATCTTCAAGCTGATCTTAAATAGTCATCTGGTCCTTGAGTTATCTGGGTGTAGATTTACACCTCATGAAAGATGAAACCAATATGAATCTAATTTAGCTTTAAACATCAAGAACCTTAAACATCTCAACTGTTTTTTAAGCAAGTTGTTTTTGTTAAATCAGTTCCCCTCTTTGAGATAACCTCTAACATTTGATTTAAAACTCGATGATACGATTATTGACTGTCAGATTATTGATTGTCAGATTATTGTGAACAAAATCGATAATACAGAAGGTAGAAACCCTGTACATGCTGCTTATTTATATGTGTGTTTGTGTGTGTTTGTGCATGTGTGTGTTTGTGTGTGTCTGTGTGTGTGTGTGTGTGTGTGTGTGTGTGTGTGTGTGTGTGTGTGTGTGTGTGTGTGTGTGTGTGTGTCTGTGTGTGCAAATTCACATTATCACTGATCTTCCCCATACTATGTTAAAAGCATAGATTTGATCAACTGAATTGAAGTCTTAAAAAAAAGGTTTATCTCATGAATGAACCATATACTCCCAAATAAACAATAAACTAGCTGTTTTTATCTCCACTTTACTATAATTGGATATTTACAGTTTTAGCAAGACACTCTTATCCAGAACTACACCCAGGAGGAATGAGGGTTTAGATCCTTGTTCAAAGGCACATCAACAGAACGTTTCCACCTCGTCAACCTGGGGATTCAATCTGGCAAACCGTTCGGGTTCCTGGCCTAACAGTCTTAAACGCTAGGCTACCTGCTGTCGGATGTAACGTACAGGCAAGGTAAAAAAAACAAAAAACTTAAAGAATGAGAACCACTTAGATAAAACAAAGTATCCACTTACCTCTTCACAAAAGCAAGAACTTGTGAACCAAAATGCTTTAATTCACTGATATGTGAAGGAGAGACCAAACAAATCCCATACAAACCTTCTTACAACGAACAGTCGTTGCTGGTCACCGAGGCTTGTTTGTCAGGTGGTCCTTCGACTCTTTATAGAGGCTGTGGTTAAAGAAGACGTTTACAATTGTTCCTATCAGATTGGTTTTGTAAATATGTTTATGTGAAATTGCATGTGTGTGACAACACACCTTTTGTGTATGTGAGCATGACTGATCGCGGTGTGTGTGTGTTTGTGCATGCTAGCTTGTCTGTGTGTGTGTGTGTGCATCTTGTAAGTTAGTATGTACACAGCTAGGGAGATGAGAGGAATTCCAATGGTATCTCTACTGTCCTACTGCATAACCTCCTCAATAGGGGTGAAGAGGTCATGTGTCAGCAATCACATCACAATGGACAGAGAACTCTGTTCAAACAACCCTCGAATTCCAGGTTGGGACTCGGAAAAGAGGGGAGGGAGGGAGGGATTGAGGGAAGGGAAGGGAGGAGGAGGGTTTAGGCTTCCACACATGTGCAGAGACCAAAGAATGGAAGGGTGGATGGGGGAGGGTGGA
>NC_088236.1:8501445-8513945 GCF_036934945.1 Oncorhynchus masou masou | reverse complement strand
TCCTTCTTCCCCTCTCTCTTCCTCTCTCTCCTTCCCGTCTCTCTTCCCCTCTTCCCCTCTCTCTTCCTCTCTCTCTGCTTCCCCTCTCTCTTCCCCTTTCTCCTTCTTCCCATCTCTCTTCCTCTCTCTCCTTCTTCCCATCTCTCTTCCCCTCTTCCCCTCTCTCTTCCCCTCTCTCCTTCTTCCCATCTCTCTTCCCCTCTTCCCCTCTTCCCCTCTCTCTTCCCCTCTCTCCTTCTTCCCCTCTCTCTCCCTCTCTCTCCTTCTTCCCATCTCTCTTCCCCTCTTCCCCTCTCTCTTCCTCTCTCTCTGCTTCCCCTCTCTCTCCTTCTTCCCCTCTTTCTCCTTCTTCCCCTCTCTCTTCCCATCTCTCTTCCCATCTCTCTCCTTCCACCTCTCGACTCATTTTATTCACTTAGACAGGATGATGGTGCTCAGTTGGTAAGGCATTTCTCTTGGCATGCCAGGATAGTGGGTTCGATTCCTGGGACCACCCGTATGTGTATAAAAGCATCTGCTACGTGACATTTATTATGGTCCACCCATGAACACTTCACATGGGCTTCCAGGTAAAGTGTGTGTGTGTGTGTGTGTGTGTGTGTGTGTGTGTGTGTGTGTGTGTGTGTGTGTGTGTGTGTGTGTGTGTGTGTGTGTGTGTGTGTGTGTGTGTGTGTGTGTGTGTGTGTGTGTGTGTGTGTGTGTGTGCGTGCATGTGTGCGTCTGTGTCTGTCTGTGGCTTCAGTCCTAGAGGGCTCCAATCCCAGACGTCTCTGGTGTACTGCAACGTGTGTGTGTGATCCTATTGGGAATCATTACCGGGTGGTTCTAAACTGTGGGTGGGTGGCCGTTTAAATAGTGACTCACACACTCTCTGACCAGCTGGCTGTGATACACATCCCCATCCCCCTACACACACACACACACACACACACACACACACACACACACACACACACACACACACACACACACACACACACACACACACACACACACACACACACACACACACACACACACACACACACACAGAGCGTAAAGTTGTGTGTTTATATGCATAGTCCAAACCTAGCCCGAACTCCCCAAAAACCATCTGGTTATGAAAAACAAACAGGTAATGCATTTGCAGACACTTTCATTTGCTAGAGGGCGTCAAACAACTCAGTCAATAGTCAGGCATGCTTCCCAAATGGCACCCTAGTCCCTACTTTGTATTTATTTATTTATTTAACATTTACTTAACTAGGCAAGCCAGTTAAGAACAAATTCTTATTTACAATGATGACCTACTTAGGAACAGTGAGTTAACTGCCTTGTTCAGGGGCAGAAAGACAGATTTGTACTTTGTCAGCTCGGTTACTTGCCCAACGCTCTAACCACTAGGCTACCTGCTGGCCCTACACTCTAACCACTAGGCTACCTGCTGGCCCAACGCTCTAACCACTAGGCTACCTGCGGGCCCAACGCTCTAACCACTAGGCTACCTGCTGGCCCAATACTCTAACCACTAGGCTACCTGCTGGCCCAATACTCTAACCACTAGGCTACCTGCTGGCCCAATACTCTAACCACTAGGCTACCTGCTGGCCCAATACTCTAACCACTAGGCTACCTGCTGGCCCAATACTCTAACCACTAGGCTACCTGCTGGCCCAATACTCTAACCACTAGGCTACCTGCTGGCCCAATGCTCTAACCACTAGGCTACCTGCTGCCCCAACGCTCTAACCACTAGGCTATCTGCGGGCCCAACGCTCTAACCACTAGGCTACCTGCTGGCCCAACGCTCTAACCACTAGGCTACCTGCGGGCACATCGCTCAAACCACTAGGCTACCTGCCGCCCCTACACTCTAACCATTAGGCTACCTGCCGCCCCTACACTCTAACCATTAGGCTACCTGCCGCCCCTACACTCTAACCATTAGGCTACCTGCCGCCCCTACACTCTAACCATTAGGCTACCTGCCGCCCCTACACTCTAACCACTAGGCTACCTGCCGCCCCTACACTCGAACCATAAGGCTACCTGCCGCCCCTACACTCTAACCACTAGGCTACCTGCCGCCCCTACACTCTAACCATTAGGCTACCTGCCGCCCCTACACTCTAACCATTAGGCTACCTGCCGCCCCTACACTCTAACCACTAGGCTACCTGCCGCCCCTACACTCTAACCATTAGGCTACCTGCCGCCCCTACACTCTAACCATTAGGCTACCTGCCGCCCCTACACTCTAACCACTAGGCTACCTGCCGCCCCTCCACTCTAACCACTAGGCTACTTGCCGTCCCTACACTCTAACCACTAGGCTACCTGCCGTCCCTACACTCTAACCACTAGGCTACCTGCCGTCCCTACACTCTAACCACTAAGCTACCTGCCTCCTCTACACTCTAACCACTAGGCTACCTGCCGTCCCTACACTCTAACCACTAGGCTACCTGCCGCCCCTACACTCTAACCACTAGGCTACCTGCCGCCCCTACACTCTAACCACTAGGCTACCTGCCGCCCCTACACTCTAACCACTAGGCTACCTGCCGCCCCTACACTCTAACCACTAGGCTACCTGCCGCCACTACACTCTAACCACTAGGCTACCCGTGCACATAGTACACAACCTTTGACCAGGGCCCAAAAGGGACTCCATTCATACGGACAGGCTAGGATGCATTTAATTGATCAGCCACTTTAAATGGGAGAACGGAGGGGAATAGAGGCCTCCTCTTTGCCTTTTCACCAAAACCATCTGCCTGAGGGTCACCCCCTGTGACCCTCCACCCCCACCTCTCCTACAAACCCCTCCACCCCTCCACCCCCACCTCTCCTACAAACCCCTCCACCCCTCCACCCCCACCTCTCCTACAAACCCCTTCACCCCCCCACCCCCACCTCTCCTACAAACCCCTCCACCCCTCCACCCTCACCTCTCCTACAAACCCCTCCACCCCTCCAAACCCCACCTCTCCAACAAACCCCTCCACCCCTCCACCCCCACCTCTCTAACAAACCCCTCCACCCCTCCACCCCCACCTCTCCTACAAATCCCTCCACCCCTCCACCCCCACCTCTCTAACAAACCCCTCCACCCCTCTACCCCCACCTCTCTAACAAACCCCTCTACCCCTCCACCCCCACCTCTCTAACAAACCCTTCTACCCCTCCACCCCCACCTCTCCTACAAACCCCTCCACCCCTCTACCCCCACCTCTCTAACAAACCCCTCTACCCCTCCACCCCCACCTCTCTAACAAACCCTTCTACCCCTCCACCCCTCTACCCCCACCTCTCTAACAAACCCCTCTACCCCTCCACCCCCACCTCTCCTACAAATCCCTCCACCCCTCCACCTCCACCTCTCTAACAAACCCCTCCACCCCTCCACCCCTCCACCTCCACCTCTCTAACAAACCCCTCCACCCCTCCACCCCCACCTCTCTAACAAACCCCTCTACCCCTCCACTCCACCTCTCCTACAAACCCTTCCACCCCCACCTCTCTAACAAACCCCTCTACCCCTCCACCCCCACCTCTCCTACAAACCCCTCAACCCCTCCACCCCCACCTCTCTAAAAAAAAACTCTACCCCTCCACCCCCACCTCTCCTACAAACCCCTCAACCCCTCCACCCCCACCTCTCTAAAAAAAACCTCTACCCCTCCACCCCACCTCTCCTAAAAACCCCTCTACCCCTCCACCCCCACCTCTCCTACAAACCCCTCAACCCCTCCACCCCCACCTCTCCATCTTCTCCCGTCAAGCCCTCCACCCCCACCTCTCCATCTTCTCCCGTCAAGCCCTCCACCCCCACCCCCACCTCTCCATCTTCTCCCGTCAACCCCTCCACCCCCACCTCTCCATCTTTTCCTGTCAACCCCTCCACCCCCACCCCCACCTCTCCATCTTTTCCCGTCAACCCCTCCACCCCCACCCCCACCTCTCCATCTTCTCCCGTCAACCCCTCCACCCCCACCTCTCCATCTTCTCCCGTCAACCCCTCCACCCCCACCCCCACCTCTCCATCTTCTCCCCTCAACCCCTTCCACCTCTCAGGACTGGAGATGAAATGTAACTGAGCAGGAAAAGGGAGGAACAGTTGATATCATATGGCTAACGGGCAGTAATACCGTGTTATTGCTGTAAAATAGAGTATTAAATACATTTAAACAGTAATACTACGATGTTTATTGAGTCATATAAGCAAGCACACTTCTTTATGTTCCTTGGTGGTGAACAGAGTCAGAATGAAGACGCATCAAAACATTTCATATGGCCTCTTCTGCCATCTAGTGGTCAATTAAGAAAATAATGCGCTGAATTACAGTTTTTCTCAATTGCTAAAACACAATTTCTGAAACCTTGCTCCATTTCCTGAAAACATTAAACACAAAACCTCATCTTCAAGCACTATTTACATAACCTCTGACTCCTCTCGCAAAATCAAACACTGCTCTCAAATCATAAACAAAGTGATCAAAATGATATACAAGCAGTCAGTAAACAATACACCGGAAAATAGAAAACACATTGTTCAAAACATACAATTCTCAGGGAGAAGTACATTTGTAAAATATGAATATTTTTCTGTCATTGTCCTTTGATGAACGAAAACATGTTCTATCATAGTAGCTCAAAATTGATCAGAAATTACTACTCTGCTTTGCTCTTTGCAATTTTGTTTTTTGTTCTTCCTCCTCCTCCTCCTTGTACCCCTATGTTTACAGTACTGTACCCTGCATCTCACAAACTTGTCCTTTGTCTCTGTGATACTGTAATTCTTGTTCTTTGTTGATATGAACCTGCAACCAGTCAACATCTATTGAGCAGTCAGTACTGTTACAGTTTTTGGGATTGCTTACACACTAAAATAAAAAGTAGTACACTATTAGCAAAACCTTACACTCAAGAAGCAAAACATCAGCCCATATTTGCACAACTATAAGCACATTGTCAACATCACACTTGTTGCAAAACTCTATACACAGTGATTTGCAAAACACTAAACACACTTAACATACATTACACACAAAAATCTATCGTGAAGTCACGTCCTTGCAATACCAAAGCACTGACTGTCAAATTACCACATCGTCCAACCAATTGGTTCAACACAGTATTCAGGTGTGCAAACACTCGTTTGCTTAATTGTAGACACACATATCAGTTGTATAAGCACTATAAAAAGCAGCAGGTAAGTTCATCGGTCTTGAAACACAATGGAAAGAGTCAGAGAAAGAGTAAGACGAGGAGGAGGAGGAGGAGGAGGAGGAGGACGAGGAGGAGGAAGACGACAACGAGGAGGAGGAGGACGAGGGGGAGAACGAGGAGGATGAGGAGAACGAGGAGGACGGCGAGGAGGATGAGGAGAACGAGGAGGACGAGGAGGAGGAGGAAGGGGAGGAAGAGGAAGACAAGAAGGTGCTCAAAGAGGACCGAATCTGACAAATGAGATCCGCGCAACATTGGTTGACCACGTTGTCAACCACGGCCTGACGCTGAGGGAGGCTGGACTGCGAGTACAGCCAAATCTAAGCCGATATACAGTGGCAAGTGTGATGAGAACGTTGACTGGAAAATAGGTATTGTAGAAATATCATCATATCAAAAACATCTGCACGGTTTCAGTAACTGCTTACAGTACTGTATTCTATGCACTATCAGCACTTCTGTTACCTTTTCCTGTGAAATTACTGTACTATTGTATACTGTTTTTTTTCTACATAGGATTGAGGGTCAGGGGGGACAAGGGGGAAGGCCTCCTATGTTCACAGAACAGCAAGAGAGGGAGATAGTAAACATGGTTTTGGCCAACAATGATATAACACTCAAGCAGCTGCAAGCTAACAGTGTCAATAACCACGCCATTTTCAACGATATCCATCAGGTCTCAACATCAACACTGGCACGCATCCTAAAAAAAAAACATAGTCAAATGAAGCAAATTTATCGAGTGCCTTTCGAGCGCAATTCCAAAAAGGTCAAACGACTGCGGCATGATTATGCAGAAGTGTGTATTCACTTTAACAGTGATCTTGCATACTGTCTCATCTTTTACTGTACTGGAATATGTATACTAGATCTACACGGAACTACACAATTTTGCCTGACACTGTTTTTCAGAGAGTTTTACGAATGGATGGAGAGGAGATCCAGCATGAGTTAATTTACGTAGATGAGGCTGGGTTCAACCTGACGAGAACACGAAGGAGGGAAGAAACATCATTGGCCACAGGGCCATAGTCAATGTCCCAGGGCAACGTGGGGGTAATATAACACTCTGTGCAGCCATTACACAGAATGGGGTCCTCCACCGCCATGCCCATATGGGCCCTTACAACACAGCACGCATACTAACATTCTTGCACCAATTGCACAACATAACAGCAGCAAATCAAATCGATCATATGTTGTCTGGGACAATGTGTCTTTCCACCGCTCTGGTCTGGTTCAGATCTGGTTTCAGCAACATCCACATTTCACCGTCCTATATCTTCCACCATACTCTCCATTCCTCAACCCTATAGAAGAGTTTTTCTCGGCATGGCGGTGGAAGGTATATGATCTCCTTCTCCAGGCTGAGGTACCCCTCATCCAAGCCATGGAGGAGGCCTGTGACCAGATGGAGGTAGCAGCAATGCAAGGATGGATTCGTCATTCAAGACGTTTCTTTCCAAGGTGTCTTGCTAATGACAACATTGCCTGCGATGTTGATAATTCTCTGGCCAGATCCAGCTAGGCGAAGAGACAATGTCTAGTTATTTATTTATTTTTTAGAACTTACAATACGTAAAGTGACGTTTGGTTACAGTATTATGAATCTCCATCATCAACATTTTGGGCGTGTTGAGAAATAAATGAGTTTCTTCAGTCTGCAACATTGGTCTTGTTTAGTGTTTGGTGAATTGACATTATATTTGTACTTTGTTGATAGTAGCCTACTCTAATCATAGGGAAGTAGAAGTGCTAAAAGTGTTTTAGGTTTATCACAGCAGAGTGTAACTCGTGCAAACAGAGTATAGTAATGTGAAACGTGTGTGTTTCATATGGTAACAAAGTGTGTTTTTTAAAAGAAGTATATAGTTTTTACAAGAGTGTTTAATTTTGCAAAGGATCTGTAGTGTTTTGCTAATTGGGTGTGTGGTTGTGCTAATTGTGTGTAGTGTTTTGAAAACACGGGCCCTGTTTTGAAAATCGTGCTTAAGCAATCAAAAAAAACTAATAAATGGAAAGCACAATGTTCAGGGCCAAACAAATTGTCCATTGTACAGTATACAGCCTACAATGCACTGTACTACAGTATACAGCCTACAATGCACTGTACTACAGTATCCAGCCTACAATGCACTGTACTACAGTATACAGCCTACAATGCACTGTACTACAGTATACAACCTACAATGCACTGTACTACAGTATACAGCCTACAATGCACTAGACTACAGTATACAGCCTACAATGCACTGTACTACAGTATACAGCCTACAATGCACTGTACTACAGTATACAGCCTACAATGCACTGTACTACAGTATACAGCCTACAATGCACTGTACTACAGTATACAGCCTACAATGCACTGTACTACAGTATACAGCCTACAATGCACTGTACTACAGTATACAGCCTACAATGCACTGTACTACAGTATACAGCCTACAATGCACTGTACTACAGTATACAGCCCACAATGCACTGTACTACAGTATACAGCCTTCAATGCACTGTACTACAGTATACAGCCTACAATGCACTGTACTACAGTATACAGCCTACAATGCACTGTACTACAGTATACAGCCTACAATGCACTGTACTACAGTATACAGCCTACAATGCACTGTACTACAGTATACAGCCTACAATGCACTGTACTACAGTATACAGCCTACAATGCACTGTACTACAGTATACAGCCTACAATGCACTGTACTACAGTATACAGCCTACAATGCACTCTACTACAGTATACAGCCTACAATGCACTGTACTACAGTATACAGCCTTCAATGCACTGTACTACAGTATCCATTCTCAGATCTTCTCCTTCCCACCTTCAACAACCTGTTTGCTCTCTGAACTGGCTTATATTGGTTGTGTCGCATCATTTGAAACAGGTTAAGTCCATTTTGAGTGGTTGTGTTCAATCAATGACATGTGTTCTCTATTTGTATTTGATTGTTGCCACTTGTGTTTACCAGTATGGATGACATGTGCATTAGAGTGCAGAAAGTGATTTGAGAATGTGTTTAGAGTTTTGCTGAAAAGTGAGATCTGCAAATAGTGTTTTACCATGTGAAATGGTTTAAGGTATTGACAACAGACTGCATAATTAGCTAAATGAGTCCAGGCAACTGAGAAATTTGTTCAGCCAAATGGGTTTTAGTGTTTCAGCAACTGAGAAAAACTGTAATTAGGATCATTTTAAAGGCCCAGTGCAGTTAACATGATATCCTGTTTTTATATTTCCAGACTGTGGCTAGAAAAATACTGTGAAATTGTGAAAATTATGATATTGCCCATTCAGTGTTAGAGCTGAAAAGACCTGAAATGTCTTCCTGTTTTGGTGGGATGGCGTGTTGGCCTGCCTGATGACATCACCAGGCGGTAACTCAGTTAATAGACCAATAAGAATGGGAGTTCTAAACCTCTCTGCCAATAACAGCTAGCTTTCAGTTTTCCCCCTCCCCACTCAGACCACTCCCAAACAGTCCTAACAAAATTCTTGCTTGAGAAATTGCTCATTACTAAGAAGCTATTTTTGTTTATTTTAATTGAAAATAATTATTTTTCATTCATTCCTCCATCCATCAATACATTCAACATCGTATTGTTGAGTGTTCCATCAATACATTCAACATCGTATTGTTGATGGTTTCATCAATACATTCAACATCTTATTGTTGAGTGTTCCATCAATACATTTGACATCTTATTGTTGATTGTTCCATCAATACATTCCACATCTTGTTGTTGATTGTTCCATCAATACATTCGACATCTTATTGTTGATTGTTCCATTAATGTATTCGGAACCTAACTCACTCTAGCTGTGATGTCATTCATATTGCACCTCTATATGGCGATCATAATAGATGCATAATAGATGCCACTTGTCCTCTAGCCCCCTCAAACTCAACTCTGGACCTCATTGTTCCCCTCTAATCAAGGCCTGGTTTAGACCTGGGACACCAGGTGGGTGATTCCCCTCTAATCAGGGCCTGATTTAGACCTGGGACACCAGGTGGGTGATTCCCCTCTAATCAGGGCCTGATTTAGACCTGGGACACCAGGTGGGTGATTCCCCTCTAATCAGGGCCTGACTTAGACCTGGGACACCAGGTGGGTGATTCCCCTCTAATCAGGGCCTGATTTAGACCTGGGACATCAGGTGGGTGTAATTAATTATCTGGTCAAACAGAAAACCAGAATGCTCTGGACTTTGTAAGGGTAAGAGTTGCTCTCGCTAGTCCCTGGTCTCTTGGTCTGTCTGCATGTAAACTAGGCTGCTGTGATGTCCACTGGCTCCTCTAGGGCAGGGGAGTCAAACTCATTCCATGGAGGGCCTAGCGTCTGCAGGTTTTCCTTTCAATTAAGCCCTATACAACCGGGTTAGGGGTGTTCCTTATTAATTAGTGACCTTAATTCACAAGGGGAGGAGCCACTCGGCCCTCCGAGGAATGAGTTCGACACCTGTGCTCCAGGGCAGGTTTCCCAAACTCGGTCCTGGGGCCCCGCCCCCCCTGGATGCACGTTTTGGTTTTTGCTCTAGAATGACATAGCTGATTCAAATAACCAACTCATCATCAAGACTTGATTGTTTGAATCAGATGTGTTGTGTTAGGGAAATTCAAGTGAAATGGGGATCCTTTTAATCCTCACATCGTATTCCAACATGGCGTTATAATCCATCAAACACACTGTCCACTTCGCGTTGTTGGAGGCCACCCAGTATGGGGTTGGAGGTCACCCAGTATGGGGTTGGATGTCACCCTGTATGTGATTGGATGTCACCCAGTATGGGGTTGGATGTCACCCTGTATGTGATTGGATGTCACCCAGTATGGGGTTGGATGTCACCCAGTATGTGATTGGATGTCACCCAATATGGGGTTGGATGTCACCCTGTATGTGATTGGATGTCACCCAGTATGGGGTTGGATGTCACCCTGTATGTGATTGGATGTCACCCAGTATGGGGTTGGATGTCACCCTGTATGTGATTGGATGTCACCCAGTATGGGGTTGGATGTCACCCTGTATGTGATTGGATGTCACCCAGTATGGGGTTGGATGTCACCCAGTATGGGGTTGGATGTCACCCTGTATGTGATTGGATGTCACCCAGTATGGGGTTGGACGTCACCCTGTATGTGATTGGATGTCACCCTGTATGGGTTTGGCTGTATATACTGTACTCTATATCATCTACTGCATCTTTATGTAATACATGTATCACTAGCCACTTTAAACTATGCCACTTTGATTACATACCCTACATTACTCATCTCATATGTATATACTGTACTCGATACCATCTACTGCATCTTGCCTAAGCCGTTCTGTACCATCACTCATTCATATCTTTATGTACATATTCTTCATCCCTTTACACTTGTGTGTATAAGGTAGTAGTTTTGGAATTGTTAGGTTAGATAACTCGTTGGTTATTACTGCATTGTCGGAACTAGAAGCACAAGCATTTCGCTACACTCGCATTAACATCTGCTAACCACGTGTATGTGACAAATACATTTGATTTGTATGTGGTTGGATGTCCCTCAGTATGTGATTGAATGTCACTCAGTATGTGATTGGATGTCACCAAATATGTGATTGGATGTCCCCCTGTATGTGATTGGATGTCACCCAGTATGTGATTGGATGTTCACCCTGTACCCAGTATGTGATTGGATGTTCACCCTGTATGTGATTGGATGTCACCCAATATGTGATTGGATGTCACCCTGTATGTGATTGGATGTCACCCAATATGTGATTGGATGTCACCCTGTATGTGATTGGATGTCACTCAGTATGTGATTGGATGTCACCCAGTATGGGGTTGGATGTCACCCTGTATGTGATTGGATGTCACCCAGTATGTGATTGGATGTCACCCAGTATGGGGTTGGATGTCACCCTGTATGGAAATGGGACAATAAAAGGCCACTCTCAAATGTGCAGTTTTGTCACACAATACAATGCCACAGATGTCTCAAGTTTTTCAGGCAGCGTGTAATTGGCATGCTGACTGAAGAAATGTCCTCCAGATCTGTTGCCAGATCATTTTACGTTAATTTACATTAATCTCTCTACCATGAGCCGTCTCCAACGTCATTTTGGAGAATTTGGCAACCTGGTTGCTACTCAACAGGAAGATATGGATCCTCAATTGATATTGTAGTCTTCTTCCACATGGACAATAATAGTCCTACCACAGTGTGTGTGTGTGTGTGTGTGTGTGTGTGTGTGTGTGTGTAAGCGAAGCCTCTATAAAGTCCCGAATACTCTCTTCCTGTCCGTAACGCTCGTGTGTACGTGTGAGAAGCTATTTCATTGCATAGAGACAATGAAACAGAAAATAACACTATCAGTTTTAAATGTCTTTAGCCAACACCATTTACAATAGAGTCTACACACTATACCAGCCCATGTATCGCTCTGTTGCATTTTTTTTTTTTAGGAATGTGTTGAACGCGTCAGTCTCCATTGAGTTAACAGCAAATGATTGATTCAAGTAACCTATCTCATTGGTCCTTTTGGTTGTAAGTCACAACAATGTTATAACTGTGTGAGTTTTTATAACAAAGTAGATAGCCTACTGTCACGCACGTTGTTGTAAGAATCGGACCAAGGCGCAGTGTGCGTAGAGTTCCACATGTTTAATTAATAAAGAAACTCACCAAAACAATACAGAACAAACTAAACGTGTCGCTAATGTAATGCTCGCAGGTAACTAAACATAGACAAGGGCCCACAACAAACAGGTGGGAACAGGCTGCCTAAATATGATGCCCAATCAGAGACAACGATAGACAGCTGCCTCTGATTGGGAACCATACCAGGCCAACCTAGAAATAAAGAAACTAGAATGCCCACCCTAGTCACACCCCGACCTAACCAAAATAGAGAATAAATTATCTCTAAGGTCAGGGCGTGACACCTACTTACCAAAATGGCAAAGTAACCGTTCCTAAATATTTTGTATTAAGTTCCGGTCAAGTTACACTTTCAACTTGAAGGGCATCTAGAAACTGTCATGGCTGTGTTGTGTTTAGTTTGCGCTAGATACTAACTTTATAATTGGATTTTGCTTTACATTTATGCTTCTTATTACTTGTATTCACACTTTCCATTATTGCAATCAAATCAAAATATAATACTGTTATCTGCATCTTGTAAATAGCAGCTGTTTTCACTTCCGAACCAACTCTGTCAGCTTGTATTAGCTAGCTAGCTATTTGTGCACAGCCGGCTAGCTAGTGTCACTGTGTAGT
>NC_088236.1:8353945-8498945 GCF_036934945.1 Oncorhynchus masou masou | reverse complement strand
ACTCCCCTCCAAGTCTCCGACCACTACCTTGTATCCTTTTCCCTCTCGCTCTCATCCAACACTTCCCACACTGCCCCTACTCGGATGGTATCGCGCCGTCCCAACCTTCGCTCTCTCTCCCCCGCTACTCTCTCCTCTTCCATCCTATCATCTCTTCCCTCTGCTCATACCTTCTCCAACCTTTCTCCTGAGTCTGCCTCCTCAACCCTCCTCTCTTCCCTTTCTGCATCCTTTGACTCTCTATGTCCCCTATCCTCCAGGCCGGCTCGGTCCTCCCCTCCCGCTCCGTGGCTCGATGACTCATTGCGAGCTCACAGAACAGAGCTCCGGGCAGCCGAGCGGAAATGGAGGAAAACTCGCCTCCCTGCGGACCTGGCATCCTTTCACTCCCTCCTCTCTACATTTTCCTCCTCTGTCTCTGCTGCTAAAGCCGCTTTCTACCACTCTAAATTCCAAGCATCTGCCTCTAACCCTAGGAAGCTCTTTGCCACCTTCTCCTCCCTCCTGAATCCTCCTCCCCCTCCCCCCCCTCCTCCCTCTCTGCAGATGACTTCGTCAACCATTTTGAAAAGAAGGTCGACGACATCCGATCCTCGTTTGCTAAGTCAAACGACACCGCTGGTTCTGCTCACACTGCCCTACCCTGTGCTCTGACCTCTTTCTCCCCTCTCTCTCCAGATGAAATCTCGCTTCTTGTGACGGCCGGCCGCCCAACAACCTGCTTGACCCTATCCCCTCCTCTCTTCTCCAGACCATTTCCGGGGACCTTCTCCCTTACCTCACCTCGCTCATCAACTCATCCCTGACCGCTGGCTACGTCCCTCCCGTCTTCAAGAGAGCGAGAGTTGCACCCCTTCTGAAAAAACCTACACTCGATCCCTCCGATGTCAACAACTACAGACCAGTATCCCTTCTTTCTTTTCTCTCCAAAACTCTTGAACGTGCCGTCCTTGGCCAGCTCTCCCACTATCTCTCTCAGAATGACCTTCTTGATCCAAATCAGTCAGGTTTCAAGACTAGTCATTCAACTGAGACTGCTCTTCTCTGTATCACGGAGGCGCTCCGCACTGCTAAAGCTAACTCTCTCTCCTCTGCTCTCATCCTTCTAGACCTATCGGCTGCCTTCGATACTGTGAACCATCAGATCCTCCTCTCCACCCTCTCCGAGTTGGGCATCTCCGGCGCGGCCCACGCTTGGATTGCGTCCTACCTGACAGGTCGCTCCTACCAGGTGGCGTGGCGAGAATCTGTCTCCTCGCCACGCGCTCTCACCACTGGTGTCCCCCAGGGCTCTGTTCTAGGCCCTCTCCTATTCTCGCTATACACCAAGTCACTTGGCTCTGTCATAACCTCACATGGTCTCTCCTATCATTGCTATGCAGACGACACACAATTAATCTTCTCCTTTCCCCCTTCTGATGACCAGGTGGCGAATCGCATCTCTGCATGTCTGGCAGACATATCAGTGTGGATGACGGATCACCACCTCAAGCTGAACCTCGGCAAGACGGAGCTGCTCTTCCTCCCGGGGAAGGACTGCCCGTTCCATGATCTCGCCATCACGGTTGACAACTCCATTGTGTCCTCCTCCCAGAGCGCTAAGAACCTTGGCGTGATCCTGGACAACACCCTGTCGTTCTCAACCAACATCATGGCGGTGGCCCGTTCCTGTAGGTTCATGCTCTACAACATCCGCAGAGTACGACCCTGCCTCACACAGGAAGCGGCGCAGGTCCTAATCCAGGCACTTGTCATCTCCCGTCTGGATTACTGCAACTCGCTGTTGGCTGGGCTCCCTGCCTGTGCCATTAAACCCCTACAACTCATCCAGAACGCCGCAGCCCGTCTGGTGTTCAACCTTCCCAAGTTCTCTCACGTCACCCCGCTCCTCCGCTCTCTCCACTGGCTTCCAGTTGAAGCTCGCATCCGCTACAAGACCATGGTGCTTGCCTACGGAGCTGTGAGGGGAACGGCACCGCAGTACCTCCAGGCTCTGATCAGGCCCTACACCCAAACAAGGGCACTGCGTTCATCCACCTCTGGCCTGCTCGCCTCCCTACCATTGAGGAAGTACAGTTCCCGCTCAGCCCAGTCAAAACTGTTCGCTGCTCTGGCCCCCCAATGGTGGAACAAACTCCCTCACGACGCCAGGACAGCAGAGTCAATCACCACCTTCCGGAGACACCTGAAACCCCACCTCTTCAAGGAATACCTAGGATAAGATAAGTAATCCTTCTCACCACCCCCCCCTTAATGATTTAGATGCACTATTGTAAAGTGGCTGTTCCACTGGATGTCAGAAGGTGAATTCACCAATTTGTAAGTCGCTCTGGATAAGAGCGTCTGCTAAATGACTTAAATGTAAATGTAAATGTAATTAAATAAAGGTAAAATAAAACGAAATAAAAAGAATCCTATCCAAGTCTCCAATAGTGATTAGCCTTGTGTCCTGCCATTACATTGTTGTGTGTCTGTATAATAACAGTCTAAGACATCCATCCGTTAAAGGTACTCACACATAGCTCCAGGCAGCCACACTGCGTTCCTTGAGGCGGTTGCGCAGGCTGACTAGCTGTGCGTGGTACTCCGGCAGGATTACCCCAGGATTGTGCATGCTACCCCCCCCCCCCCCAGACACTGACGAATGGCCAGCATGCACAGGAGCAGCAGGAGCTGACGAAGGGCCAGCAAGCACAGGAGCAGCAGGAGCTGACGAAGGGCCAGCAAGCACAGGAGCAGCAGGAGCTGACGAAGGGCCAGCAAGCACAGGAGCAGCAGGAGCTGACGAAGGGCCAGCAAGCACAGGAGCAGCAGGAGCTGACGAAGGGCCAGCATGCACAGGAGCAGCAGGAGCTGACGAAGGGCCAGCATGCACAGGAGCAGCAGGAGCTGACGAAGGGCCAGCAAGCACAGGAGCAGCAGGAGCTAACGAAGGGCCAGCATGCACAGGAGCAGCAGGAGCTAACGAAGGGCCAGCATGCACAGGAGCAGCAGGAGCAGCAGGAGCTAACGAAGGGCCAGCATGCACAGGAGCAGCAGGAGCAGCAGGAGCTAACGAAGGGCCAGCATGCACAGGAGCAGCAGGAGCTAACGAAGGGCCAGCATGCACAGGAGCAGCAGGAGCAGCAGGAGCTAACAAAGGGCCAGCATGCACAGGAGCAGCAGGAGCTGCGTAGGAAAACACAGAAAGTTAAGTATCAACGTTGAGTTGGAGCCGAACACGGAAAACACAACACCAAAAGGGATTGAATATCATTGTTAAACCTAGAGATTTACTGTCCCTGGTTTAATGATATAATGTCTTGTTATTAGGCTAGTGGCAGCTGAAGCTGAGCAGATAAAACATCAGGCACTAAACATTATATCTGTGCAACTAAATACAACTACAAGCCCAGGGCTCTACGCTGAGATTTTTTTTACGGGGAGCACATGTGCACCTCAGATGAAAAATGTAGGAGCACATGAAAAGATTTAGGAGCCCAATGAAAAATATTCAGCGTATTTTAATGATAAGCACCAGAAAAAATGATTGAGATGTAGTCTGCGTTGGCTATATGAATCCTAGCTACTTTTGAAGCTCATCTCCCGAAGAAGCTCTCCCTTTTCACGTGTTTTATGTCATACTAAATGGTATCTGAGTACTGTTGGGGCACTGGCGCACCCAAATCAAAATGTCAGGGAGCACAGCAAAACACATATGGAACCCAAATGGAAGCGCCGTAGTGCCCTGAAGCCTAGGTTTAGCTTACTGGGCCCTGAAGCCTAGGTTTAGCTTACTGTGCCCTGAAGCCTAGGTTTAGCTTACTGTGCCCTGAAGCCTAGGTTTAGCTTACTGTGCCCTGAAGCCTAGGTTTAGCTTACTGTGCCCTGAAGCCTAGGTTTAGCTTACTGTGCCCTGAAGCCTAGGTTTAGCTTACTGGGCCCTGAAGCCTAGGTTTAGCTTACTGTGCCCTGAAGCCTAGGTTTAGCTTACTGTGCCCTGAAGCCTAGGTTTAGCTTACTGTGCCCTGAAGCCTAGGTTTAGCTTACTGTGCCCTGAAGCCTAGGTTTAGCTTACTGTGCCCTGAAGCCTAGGTTTAGCTTACTGTGCCCTGAAGCCTAGGTTTAGCTTACTGTGCCCTGAAGCCTAGGTTTAGCTTACTGTGCCCTGAAGCCTAGGTTTAGCTTACTGTGCCCTGAAGCCTAGGTTTATCTTACTGTGCCCTGAAGCCTAGGTTTAGCTTACTGTGCCCTGAAGCCTAGGTTTATCTTACTGTGCCCTGAAGCCTAGGTTTAGCTTACTGTGCCCTGAAGCCTAGGTTTAGCTTACTGTGCCCTGAAGCCTAGGTTTATCTTACTGTGCCCTGAAGCCTAGGTTTAGCTTACTGTGCCCTGAAGCCTAGGTTTAGCTTACTGTCTTAGGCCTAATTCTGTCTTGTCCAAATGCCAGAAAATGACTAACTACATACAACTACCGTACCCTGAAACAATACGAATCAAAACTGGATCCATTTTGACGGTTTGACCTTCCACTAAGAGAGCTAATGCTCAGTCGGGTGGCAGCACTGTAGCTCATACTGTTAGAATGAGCCTAATAGCAACAGCAACAACAAAGGATGAGAATACGAAATCAAAGCACATAGTTTGTCTTCACATAAACCTCACAGCGTAGTAATAACCAGTGGCAATCAAGAACATTCAACACTCATAGTGAAAGTTAGCATCATAAAGTTGGGGTCAGCGTCACAGCTAGGGATGGGTAGACCCTTCAAGTGAATGGTCATGAAGTTGGGGGTCAGAGTCACAGCTAGGGATGGGTAGACCCTTCAAGTGAATGGTCATGAAGTTGGGGTCAGAGTCACTGCTAGGGATGGGTAGACCCTTCAAGTGAATGGTCATGAAGTTGGGGTCAGAGTCACAACTAGGGATGGGTAGACCCTTCAAGTGAATGGTCATGAAGTTGGGGTCAGAGTCACAGCTAGGGATGGGTAGACCCTTCAAGTGAATGGTCATGAAGTTGGGGTCAGAGTCACAGCTAGGGATGGGTAGACCCTTCAAGTGAATGGTCATGAAGTTGGGGTCAGAGTCACAGCTAGGGATGGGTAGACCCTTCAAGTGAATGGTCATGAAGTTGGGGTCAGAGTCACAGCTAGGGATGGGTAGACCCTTCAAGTGAATGGTCATGAAGTTGGGGTCAGAGTCACAGCTAGGGATGGGTAGACCCTTCAAGTGAATGGTCATGAAGTTGGGGTCAGAGTCACAGCTAGGGATGGGTAGACCCTTCAAGTGAATGGTCATGAAGTTGGGGTCAGAGTCACAGCTAGGGATGGGTAGACCCTTCAAGTGAATGGTCATGAAGTTGGGGTCAGAGTCACAGCTAAGGATGGGTAGACCCTTCAAGTGAATGGTCATGAAGTTGGGGTCAGAGTCACAGCTAGGGATGGGTAGACCCTTCAAGTGAATGGTCATGAAGTTGGGGGTCAGAGTCACAGCTAGGGATGGGTAGACCCTTCAAGTGAATGGTCATGAAGTTGGGGTCAGAGTCACTGCTAGGGATGGGTAGACCCTTCAAGTGAATGGTCATGAAGTTGGGGTCAGAGTCACAACTAGGGATGGGTAGACCCTTCAAGTGAATGGTCATGAAGTTGGGGTCAGAGTCACAGCTAGGGATGGGTAGACCCTTCAAGTGAATGGTCATGAAGTTGGGGTCAGAGTCACAGCTAGGGATGGGTAGACCCTTCAAGTGAATGGTCATGAAGTTGGGGTCAGAGTCACAGCTAGGGATGGGTAGACCCTTCAAGTGAATGGTCATGAAGTTGGGGTCAGAGTCACAGCTAGGGATGGGTAGACCCTTCAAGTGAATGGTCATGAAGTTGGGGTCAGAGTCACAGCTAGGGATGGGTAGACCCTTCAAGTGAATGGTCATGAAGTTGGGGTCAGAGTCACAGCTAGGGATGGGTAGACCCTTCAAGTGAATGGTCATGAAGTTGGGGTCAGAGTCACAGCTAAGGATGGGTAGACCCTTCAAGTGAATGGTCATGAAGTTGGGGTCAGAGTCACAGCTAGGGATGGGTAGACCCTTCAAGTGAATGGTCATGAAGTTGGGGTCAGAGTCACAGCTAGGGATGGGTAGACCCTTCAAGTGAATGGTCATGAAGTTGGTGTCAGAGTCACAGCTAGGGATGGGTAGACCCTTCAAGTGAATGGTCATGAAGTTGGTGTCAGAGTCACAGCTAGGGATGGGTAGACCCTTCAAGTGAATGGTCATGAAGTTGGGGTCAGAGTCACAGCTAGGGATGGGTAGACCCTTCAAGTGAATGGTCATGAAGTTGGTGTCAGAGTCACAACTAGGGATGGGGTAGACCATTCAAGTGAATGGTCATGAAGTTGGGGTCAGAGTCACTGCTAGGGATGGGGTAGACCCTTCAAGTGAATGGTCATGAAGTTGGGGTCAGCGTCACAGCTAGGGATGGGTAGACCCTTCAAGTGAATGGTCACGAAGTTGGTTAAGTCTTGGGCTGTGGTTACCAAGACAACACCACCAGACTTAGGAAGGTTAAAACCACCACCAGACTTAGGAAGGTTAAAACCACCATCAGACTTAGGAAGGTTAAAACCATCAGACTTAGGAAGGTTAAAACCACCCTCAGACTTAGGAAGGTTAAAACCACCAGACTTAGGAAGGTTAAAACCACCAGACTTAGGAAGGTTAAAACCACCACCAGACTTAGGAAGGTTAAAACCACCCTCAGACATTGAAAGGTTAAAACCACCCTCAGACTTAGGAAGGTTAAAACCACCACCAGACTTAGGAAGGTTAAAACCACCACCAGACGTAGGAAGGTTAAAACCACCCTCAGACTTAGGAAGGTTAAAACCACCAGACTTAGGAAGGTTAAAACCACCAGACTTAGGAAGGTTAAAACCACCCTCAGACTTAGGAAGGTTAAAACCACCATCAGACTTAGGAAGGTTAAAACCACCACCAGACTTAGGAAGGTTAAAACCACCCTCAGACATTGAAAGGTTAAAACCACCCTCAGACTTAGGAAGGTTAAAACCACCACCAGACTTAGGAAGGTTAAAACCACCACCAGACTTAGGAAGGTTAAAACCACCATCAGACTTAGGAAGGTTAAAACCACCCTCAAACGTAGGAAGGTTAAAACCACCCTCAGACTTAGGAAGGTTAAAACCACCATCAGACTTAGGAAGGTTAAAACCACCATCAGACTTAGGAAGGTTAAAACCACCATCAGACTTAGGAAGGTTAAAACCACCCTCAAACGTAGGAAGGTTAAAACCATCAGACTTAGGAAGGTTAAAACCACCATCAGACTTAGGAAGGTTAAAACCACCATCAGACTTAGGAAGGTTAAAACCACCATCAGACTTAGGAAGGTTAAAACCACCAGACTTAGGGAGATGTAAAACATTCCTTTTAGTTCTATGAGTTTTATTTGCCCATATGAGGTCTGTTATGACGGAGTAGGCGTATATAACGGGCGTATATAACCACATACATACAGTGCCTTCAGAAAGTACTCACACCCCTTGACTTTTTCCAAAATGGATGTTGCACAGACTCATCCTGTGTTTAATAATAGGAATTAACATGATGTTTGAATGACTACCCCATCTCTGTACCCCACACATATAAGTATCTGTAAGGTCCCTCAGTAAAGCAGTGCATTTCAAGCACAGATTCAATCACAAAGACCAGGGTGGTTTTTCAAAGCCTCGCAAAGAAGGGCACCGATTGGTAAAATAAATAAAAAGCAGACGCTGAATATCCCTTTGAGCCTGGGGAAGTTATTAATTACACTTTGGATGGTGTATGAATACACTCAGTCACTACAAAGACACAGACGTCCTTCCTAACTCAGTTGCCTGCGAGGAAGGAAACTGCTCAGGGATTTTAACATGAGGCCAATGGTGACTTTAAAACAGTTACAGAGTTGAATGGCTGTGAAAGGAGAGAACTGAGGATGAATCAACAACATAGCTAAATGGGATAGTAAGGAAATGGTTTGATTTCAAGGAAAGCAGTGGTGTCCTTGTGTGTCTGTAACAGCCAACAGGGCTGTGTGGCAGAGGACCAAGTAAACATAGAAGTAAAGGGGAAACAGCCTGAGGAATCAAAGGAGAGTAGTTTCACTTCTCAAAGGTCTACCTCACAGACTTCTACCTTCTCACTGATGTCTTCAATCTGGTGCATTAAATCAACTACACTAAACATATTTCCCACAATCCCCGACGATCAAGAAGGAATTCCCTCTGAGCCAACCTAAAACTCCAGGATCTGGTATCCCTGGAGGAGTACAAAGGACAAATACAGTGAGCTCCAAAAAAGTAATGGGACAGTGAATGTTTTGATGTTGTTTTGTCTCTGTGCTCCAGCACTTTGGATATTAAATGATACAATGACTGTGAGTTTAAAGTGCAGACTGTCAGCTTTAATTTGAGGGTATTTTTATCCATATAACCGTTTAGAAATTACAAAACATTTTTGTACATAGTCTCCCACCTTTTTAGGATACCCACCTTTTTGTATCACTTATGTGTGTATTAAAGTAGTAAAAAATAAAGTAGTTGGTCCCATATTCACACGGAATTACTACATCAAGCTTGTGACTCTACAAATTTGTTGGACACCTTTGCTGTGTTTCAGATGATTATTCCATGGCCAGGGGGACTGGGTCAGGAGGACTGGGTCAGAGGGACTGGGTCAGGAGGACTGGGTCAGGGGGACTGGGTCAGGGGTCAGGGGGACTGGGTCAGGAGGACTGGGTCAGGGGGACTGATAAATAAGAAAACTGTAACTAGACCACTGAGGAACATTCAATGTCGTCTTGGTAAGAAACTCCGGTGTACATTTGGCCTTGTGTTTTAGGCTATTGTCCTGCTGAAAGGTGAATGTGTCTCCCAGTGTCTGGTGGAAAGCAGACTGAAACAGCTTTTCCTCTAAGACTGTGCCTGTGCTTTGCTTTATTCCGTTTAATTTGAAATCCTTAAAAACGAATGAGTCCATGCCGATGATGAGCATACCCATAACATGATGCAGCCACCACCATGCTTGAAAATATGAAGAGTGACTCAGTGATGTCTTGTATTTGCGCCAAATATATATATATATATTTTTTTTTAGGACAAAAAAGTTCCTTTCTTTGCCCCATTTTTGGCCGTTTTACTTTAGTGCCTTGTTGCAAACAGGATGCATGTTTTGGAATATATTTTATTCTGTACAGACGTTCTTCTTTTCACTCTGTCATTTAGGTTAGTATTGTGGAGTAATTATGCTGTTGATTCATCCTCAGATTTCTCCTATAACAGCTATTAAACTCTGTACCTGTTTTAAAATCACCATTGGCCTCATGGTGAAATCCCTGAGCTGTTTCCTTCCTCTTTGGCAACTGAGTTATAAAGGAGGCCTGTATCTTTGTAGTGACTGGGTGTATTGATACACCACCCAAAGTGTAATTAATAACTTCAACATGCTCAAAGGGATATTCAATATCTGCTTTTTTTATTTTTATTTTTTATTTTATTTTACCAATCAGTGCCCATCTTTGTGCGGCATTGGGGAAAAAAGGGCTTATAAAGTAAACATTTCACGGTAAGGTCTACACTTGTTGTATTCGGCGCATGTGACTGATAAAGATTGATTTGATTTTGATTTAAACCGACCAGATGTTAGAGGTGAAAGGGAACGTCCAGAACTGGAACTACATTCCTTCAATAAGGAGGGAACTCGGCCTGTATTCCATTTCACTTTCACTTTCATTTGGCCTTTTTTCACAAGGACAGCTAAACTTCTTTCCTGGAAACGGGAACCTTTCCACAGAATCTGCTTGTCACCCAGTCAGTTATACTACAGTATTCTACTATTAACACAGTCCTCTTATTGATAAATATACCATACTGAGCCAAAGGTCCTTTCTAACACAAACACAATGCATTGGATTTGTTTATGGTTGGTATTTGACGATAGCATGAACAGTTACTGTGGAGCTGTTACTAGTTATTCTACAGTAGTCTACTATTAACACAGTCCTCTTATTGATTAGGTGAATCAATTCATGTTATAAATATACCAGATTGATACAATGAACCTTGTACTTTTATCCATTATTCAGACTTTACTAACACAAACACAATATTGCATTTGTTTTAAGGTATTTGTGTTATATTGTACAGCTATTGTGGAGCTGTTACCAACTCCCTGCATAGTGTTCATTTGATAAGGATCATTTTTACATGATCTATTACAGGTAACAGTCAAACAGAATATATTTGCACATGAGATTCATCTTTTGAGTTCTCAGGAAAATGTATAGTTGTCTCTCATTCAACAGAATATCATGGAGGATTTGGTCATGCAATGCAAGGTCCTCTTCAGTGCTGGATCATATCATTCCTCCAACATGCTTCCCTTACTGTTTAGATATTTTATGGGAACAGGGTTCGATCTATACATTGAGTTTTGATGGTGGCAAGATGTTGATATGGAGGGGGCTCACATTGATATTTCTATTATGTGACCCCCCCCCCCCCCCCTGTAATTCAAACCCTGTACGGTTATGGAGTAGGTCATTCCCTGTCAGAGAGGCTGTTTCCCCCTGCCTTCAACATGCCTCCTGGTCCACTGTCAGAGAGGCTGTTTCCCCCTGCCTTCAACATGCCTCCTGGTTCACTGTCAGAGAGGCTGTTTCCCCCTGCCTTCAACATGCCTCCTGGTCCACTGTCAGAGAGGCTGTTTCCCCCTGCCTTCAACATGCCTTCTGGTCCACTGTCAGAGAGGCTGTTTCCCCCTGCCTTCAACATGCCTCCTGGTTCACTGTCAGAGAGGCTGTTTCCCCCTGCCTTCAACATGCCTCCTGGTCCACTGTCAGAGAGGCTGTTTCCCCCTGCCTTCAACATGCCTCCTGGTCCACTGTCAGAGAGGCTGTTTCCCCCTGCCTTCAACATGCCTTCTGGTCCACTGTCAGAGAGGCTGTTTCCCCCTGCCTTCAACATGCCTCCTGGTTCACTGTCAGAGAGTGTTTCTGAGAAACAAGATGTCTAGTGTGAAAGGAGAAGCAGGGAAAAGCGAAAAACTCCCGCTTTCATCTTCCTCCTACTCTCATTGGATGACTGCCAGAGAATGGGTGGGGCCTATTATAAAGAGAGGGTGTGGAATTCAGTATATATACAAGCCAAGCTCTCCTCCGTTCACAACTTCTATCACTTCTCTCCTCCTTTCACAACTTCCATCACTTGACTGAGCTGTCTATCCAGACTCTAAAAGAAACTGAAGACACAGTATCCATGACCAACACGATGACATCAACGGTCCTCATCAGCTTCCTGGCCTGTCTGCTCCTGGCCAATGTTGAAGGTAACATCTCTGAAATATCTTCAATTATATTTCTAATATCTTTGACATCTTTATTAGAAGTCTGTAGCATATGAATTGATTTGCCAAGCCTGGGAGATGTGTAGTAAAATATTAGGTTTGATTTCTGACTGAAGAGTTTAGTTCTTAGTTGCAATAATGCCATAACCAAACATGCCATAAACTTTTCTTGTCATCCCCAGGCCAGGTGGGTCATTCTAAAGCTCGGTGCCTGTGTCTGAATGGACTGGTGAACCACGTTAAACCTCTTCACATTGAGAAGCTCGAGGTGTACACCTCCAGCCACTCCTGCAGGAACATGGAGATCATGTAAGAAATCTGTCTGTCTGTCTGTCTGTCTGTCTGTCTGTCTGTCTGTCTGTCTGTCTGTCTGTCTGTCTGTCTGTCTGTCTGTCTGTCTGTCTACCATATTAATATCAGTGCATATTGTGACCAGCTCAGGAGATGGACACAATGGTAAATGTTGCTATTTATTTGTACACCTGCTAGGAGGATAATATTATTTCTCTATATGCTCAGTTGGAAAGTGGTGAAGGCTAACTTCTAACAGTAGTCTCTCTCTCCTTGTATATTCAGTGTCACTCTGAAGAACAGAAAAGGGAAGAAGTGTCTGAATCCAGAGGCTCCATTTGTAAAGAAAACCATTAAGAAAATAATGAAAAAACAAAGGTGAGGACAACATATGCAGACTTCATTACAGATTCAATACACACTAACTGATCCATATGCATCTTTTTCAACAGAGCAATACTCAGTACATCAGTATTATATCAGTACATCAGTATTATATCAGTACTATATCAGTACATCAGTATTATATCAGTACATCAGTATTATATCAGTACTATATCAGTACATCAGTATTATATCAGTACTATATCAGTACATCAGTATTATATCAGTACATCAGTATTATATCAGTACATCAGTATTATATCAGTATTACATCAGTACATCAGTATTATATCAGTACATCAGTATTATATCAGTATATCAGTATTATATCAGTACTATATCAGTACATCATTATATCAGTACATCAGTATTATATCAGTACTATATCAGTACATCAGTATTATATCAGTACTATATCAGTACATCATTATATCAGTACATCAGTATTATATCAGTACATCAGTATTATATCAGTACATCAGTATTATATCAGTACTATATCAGTACATCATTATATCAGTACATCAGTATTATATCAGTACATCACTATTATATCAGTACTCTATCAGTACATCATTATATCAGTACATCAGTACTATATCAGTACATCATTATATCAGTACATCAGTATTATATCAGTACATCACTATTATATCGGTACATCAGTATTATATCAGTACATCATTATATCAGTACATCATTATATCAGTACATCAGTATTATATCAGTACATCACTATTATATCAGTACTCTATCAGTACATCATTATATCAGTACATCAGTACTATATCAGTACATCATTATATCAGTATTATACCAGTACATCAGCATTATATGAGTAATATGTATATTACTACATGAACATTATATATGTATTACTGATATATTTACTAATGATATTTGGATAATGTTTGTTTTTCCTTTCAGGCGTGTGCAGTAAAATGAATGGCACCAGTTCAGATGAGAACTTGATAGAGAGAGAGAGCTGGAGGAATGCAAAGAAGACTGCCTGAAGACTGTCTGAAGACTGCCTGAAAACTGCCTAAAGACTGCCTGAAAACTGCCTAAAGACTGCCTGAAAACTGCCTAAAGACTGCCTGAAAACTGCCTAAAGACTGCCTGAAAACTGCCTAAAGACTGCCTGAAAACTGCCTAAAGACTGCCTGAAAACTGCCTAAAGACTGCCTGAAAACTGCCTAAAGACTGCCTAAATATGTGTTTACACTGTTGAATGGTACTTAGAAAGTTGTTTTTTAAATGTACAAAGTCAGTATCTGTTACACAATATGACTCACTAGTTGAGTGACATTTCTAGCATTTCCAATGGAAAAAATAAAAAAGCATGTAAATATAATTTTTTATTATGTAATGTCAAGAATATATGTAATGTATTTCTCAGGTTTTCTATCAAATAAAAAAAGAAGCATTTGACTCTACTTCTTGCTCTATTTGACCTCTTATCCTCGAAATTGAGCTCAGGTACATCCTGTTTCCATTGATCATCCTTGAGATATTTTGACAACTTGATTGTCCACCTGTGGTAGATTCAATTGATTGGACATGATTTGGGAAGTCACACACCTGTCTATATAAGCTCCCACAGTTGACAACACATGTCAGAGCAAAAATCAAGCCGTAGAGCTCCGAGACACGATTGTGTCATGCGCCCATCAAGAAACTGACTGTTAGAACTGACAAATCGCCTCCAGTCACCCAAGTCATAGACTGTTCTCTCTGCTACCACACAGCAAGCAGTACCGGAGCTCCAAGTCTGGGACCAAAAGACTCCTTAACAGCTTCTACCCCCGAGCCATAAACCTGCTGAACAACTATTCAAATGGCCACCCTGACTATCTACATTGTTGTTACACTGCTCCTACCCACTGTTTACTATCTATGCATAGTCACATTACAAATGACCTCGACTATCCTGTACCCCAGCACATTGACTCGGTACCGGTAGCCCCTATATAAAGCCTCCACATAGACTCGGTACCGGTACCCCCAGTATATAACCTCCACATTGACTCGGTACCGGTAGCCCCAGTATATAACCTCCACATTGACTCGGTACCGGTAGCCCCAGTATATAACCTCCACATTGACTCGGTACTGGTAGCCCCAGTATATAGCCTCCACATTGACTCGGTACTGGTACCCCTTGTATATAGCCTCCACATAGACTCAGTACCGGTACCCCCAGTATATAACCTCCACATTGACTCGGTACCGGTACCCCCAGTATATAACCTCCACATTGACTCGGTACTGGTACCCCTTGTATATAGCCTCCACATTGACTCTGTACCGGTACCCCTTGTCTATAGCCTCCACATTGACTCTGTACCAGTACCCCCTGTATATAACCTCCACATTGACTTGGTACCGGCAGCTTTAGTATATAGCCTCCACATTGACTCGGTAGCGGTAGCCCCAGTATATAGCCTCCACATTGACTCTGTACCGGTACCCCCTGTATATAACCTCCACATTGACTTGGTACCGGCAGCTTTAGTATATAGCCTCCACATTGACTCGGTACCGGTAGCCCCAGTATATAGCCTCCACATTGACTCGGTACCGGTAGCCCCAGTATATAACCTCCACATTGACTCGGTACCAGTAGCCCCAGTATATAACCTCCACATTGACTCGGTACCAGTAGCCCCAGTATATAACCTCCACATTGACTCGGTACTGGTAGCCCCAGTATATAACCTCCACATTGAATCGGTACCAGTAGCCCCAGTATATAGCCTCCACATTGACTCTGTACCAGTAGCCCCAGTATATAACCTCCACATTGACTCGGTACCAGTAGCCCCAGTATATAACCTCCACATTGACTCGGTACCGGTAGCCCCTGTATATAGCCTCCACATTGACTCGGTACTGGTAGCCCCAGTATATAACCTCCACATTGACTTGGTACCGGTAGCCCCTGTATATAACCTCCACATTGACTCGGTACCGGTAGCCCCTGTATATAGCCTCCACATTGACTCTGTACCGGTACCCCCTGTATATAACCTCCACATTGACTCGGTACTGGTAGCCCCAGTATATAACCTCCACATTGACTCGGTACCGGTAGCCCCTGTATATAGCCTCCACATTGACTCTGTACCGGTACCCCTGTATATAACCTCCACATTGACTCGGTACTGGTAGCCCCAGTATATAACCTCCACATTGACTCGGTACCGGTAGCCCCTGTATATAACCTCCACATTGACTCAGTACCGGTAGCCCCAGTATATAACCTCCACATTGACTCGGTACCGGTAGCCCCAGTATATAACCTCCACATTGACTCGGTACCAGTAGCCCCAGTATATAACCTCCACATTGACTCGGTACCGGTAGCCCCAGTATATAACCTCCACATTGACTCGGTACTGGTAGCCCCAGTATATAGCCTCCACATTGACTCGGTACCGGTAGCCCCAGTATATAACCTCCACATTGACTCGGTACCGGTAGCCCCAGTATATAACCTCCACATTGACTCGGTACCGGTAGCCCCTGTATATAGCCTCCACATTGACTCGGTACTGGTAGCCCCAGTATATAACCTCCACATTGACTCGGTACCGGTACCCCCAGTATATAACCTCCACATTGACTCGGTACCGGTAGCCCCAGTATATAACCTCCACATTGACTCGGTACCGGTAGCCCCAGTATATAACCTCCACATTGACTCGGTACCGGTAGCCCCAGTATATAACCTCTTTATTGTTATGTAGATTTATTGTGTTACTTTTTGACTGATTAGATTTTTTTTAAACTTGAAAAACTTGAAAAAGTTTTCTTAAAACTGCATTTTTGGTCAAGGGCTTGTAAGTAAGCATTTCACGGTAAGGTATACGTACACCTGTTGTATTCAACGCATGTGGCAAATAAAATTTGATTTGATTTCAGATAGATGATGATGTGAAAAACTGTAAAGAACAAGAAATATATGGGGCAGCAGGGTGGCCTGGTGGTTAGAGCATTGGACTCATAACCAAAAGGTTGCAAGGTCAAATCCCCGAGCTGACAAGGTACAAATTCTGACCCTGAACAGGCAATTAACCCAATATCTTAAGAAAATAAGAAGTTGTTCTTAACTGACTTGCCAAGGTAAAAAATAAAAAATACCACTGAATAAAGATAAATAATATAAAGAATGACAGTAAAACACTCTTGACTACTTTAAATTAAATTCTAGGGAAAAAAGTCAACTCGCCTCCATCCTTCATTGAGGCAGATGGCTTGTTCATAACAAAAGCCTTTGATATTACCAACAGCTTTAATATCTTTGTTGTTGACAAGACTAGAAAACTCATGTATGACAAGCATTTGAGTTCCACAAAGTGGTTGTGGAAACCGTGACATTTGTTTTTGCTGTCTATAAATAAGGACAAAGCACCTGGTACCGACAACCTTGATGGTAAATTGCTTGAGGTCGGTAGCAGAATACATTTTGACTCCTGTTTGCCTTATCTTCAGTTGAAGCCGGGAAGACGGTGTGTGCCCTCAGACACGGAGGGAGTCAAAGGTCATTCAGCTACCCAGAGCACCATTTAATGGTTCATATAGATGACCAATCAGCCTTTTATAAATGCTTAGCAAACTTTTGGAGAAAAAAATTGTATTTGATCAAATACAAAGTTATTTGACAGAAAACAAATTAACAATAGACGTTCAACATGCTTATAGGGAAGGGCACTCAACATCCTTGGTACTGACACAAAGGACTGATGATTGGCTGAAATACATTTATGGGAAGACTTTGTTACGCCTTCTCCCGCTCTCCCTCCCTGCCCTGCACTATGCTCTCCCTTCCTGCCCTGCACTACGCTCTCCCTTCCTGCCCTGCACTACACTCTCCCTCCCTGCCCTGCACTACACTCTCCCTTCCTGCCCTGCACTACGCTCTCCCTCCCTGCCCTGCACTACGCTCTCCCTCCCTGCCCTGCACTACGCTCTCCCTTCCTGCCCTGCACTACGCTCTCCCTCCCTGCCCTGCACTACGCTCTCCCTTCCTGCCCTGCACTATGCTCTCCCTCCCTGCCCTGCACTACGCTCTCCCTCCCTGCCCTGCACTACACTCTCCCTTCCTGCCCTGCACTACGCTCTCCCTCCCTGCCCTGCACTACACTCTCCCTCCCTGCCCTGCACTACGCTCTCCCTCCCTGCCCTGCACTACGCTCTCCCTCCCTGCCCTGCACTACGCTCTCCCTCCCTGCCCTGCACTACGCTCTCCCTCCCTGCCCTGCACTACGCTCTCCCTCCCTGCCCTGCACTACGCTCTCCCTCACTGCCCTGCACTACGCTCTCCCTCCCTGCCCTGCACTACGCTCTCCCTCCCTGCCCTGCACTACGCTCTCACTCCCTGCCCTGCACTACACTCTCCCTCCCTGCCCTGCACTACGCTGTAGTGTATTTCAGCCAATCATCAGTCCTTTGTGTCAGTACCAAGGATGTTGAGTGCCCTTCCCTATACTACGCTCTCCCTCCCTGCCCTGCACTATGCACTCCTGCCACCATCATTTCTCACACCTGCTTCCCTCGTCACGCTCATCAGTGATTCATTGCACTCACCTGGACTTTACCTCCCCTACATCTGTCTGTTCACCAGCTCTGTTCCCCTCTTCTGCATTAATTGTCGTATGTCATTGTGTTAACAGGTTCTGACGCTGTTCCTGTCCTGTTCCATGTCTGTGCTAAATGAAATGTTAACTCTCCATACCTGCTTCTCTACTCCAGTGTCAGTTCTTACAGACTTCAGTGCAGCTTTTGATGTCATTGATTGTTATCTATTGCTGAAAAAATGTGCATCCTCTGCCTTATTATGGATTGAGAGCTAGCTATCTAATAGAACCCAGAGTTACCTATCTAATATAACACAGAGTTATCTGTCTAATAGAACACAGAGTTATCTGTCTAATAGAACCCAGAGTTACCTATCTAATATAACACAGAGTTATCTGTCTAATAGAACACAGAGTTATCTGTCTAATAGAACACAGAGTTACCTATCTAATATAACACAGAGTTATCTGTCTAATATAACACAGAGTTATCTGTCTAATAGAACACAGAGTTATCTGTCTAATAGAACCCAGAGTTACATATCTAATAGAACACAGAGTTATCTGTCTAATAGAACACAGAGTTATCTGTCTAATAGAACACAGAATTATCTGTCTAATAGAACCCAGCGTTACCTATCTCATTGAACACAGAGTATCCCATCTAATGGAAGACATAATTACCTATCTAATAGAACACAGAGTTGACTATCTAATAGAACACATTTACCTATCTAATAGAACACAGAGAGTTATTGATAATGGAATGGTCTCTCATGCAAATTCAGTTGAGTGTGGTGTACCACAGGGCAGCCGCTAGGGCAACTATTGTTTTCTGTTTTTACAAATGACCTTCCAATGACCTTGAATAAAGCCTGTGTGTCTATGTACACTAATGACTCAACAGTATACAAGTCGGCTGCTACAGTAAAATAAATAACCGAGACACTTAACATAGAGCTCCAGTATGTTTTAGAATGGGTAACTAACAATAGGTTGGTACTAAATATTTCTGGGACAAATCACTCACTCAATGCTGAACCTCATTAAGATATATTATTAACTTGGGTCAAACGTTTCAGGTAGCCTTCCACAAGCTTCCCACAATGTTGGCTGAATTTTGGCCCATTCCTCCTGACAGAGCTGGTGTAACTGAGTCAGGTTGGTAAGCCTCCTTGCTCGCACACGCTTTTTCAGTTCTGCCCACACATTTTCTATGGGATTGAGGTCAGTACTATGTGATGGCCACTCCAATACCCTGACTTTGTAGCCCTTAAGCCATTTTGCTACAACTTTGGAAGTATGCTTGGGGTCATTGTCCAGTTGGAAGACCCATTTGCGACCAAGCTTTAACTTCCTGACTGATGTCTTGAAATGCTGCTTCAATATATCCACATAATTTTCCTGCCTCATGATGCCATCTATTTTGTGAAGTGCACCAGTCCGTCCTGCAGCAAAGCACCCACACAACATGATGCTGCCACCCTCGTACTTCACGGTTGGGATGATGTTCTTCAGGATATATTGATATAGGACTTGTTTTACTGTGGATATAGATAATTTTGTAAATGTTTCCTTCACAAAGGTCATTTGGTGTTATTCTGGGACTGATTTCCACTTTTCGCAAAAAAAGTACGTTCATCTCTAGGAGACAGAACGCGTCTCCTTCCTGAGCGGTATGACGGCTGCGTGGTCCCATGGTGTTTCTACTTGCATACTATTGTTTGTACAGGTGAACGTGATTCCTTCAGGCATTTGGAAATTCCTCCCAAGGATGAACCAGACTTGTGGAGGTCTACAATATTTTTTCTGAGGTCTTGTGTGTGGTCAGTGCGTGGTCAGTGTGTGGTCAGTGTGTGGTCAGTGTGTGGTCAGTGCGTGGTCAATGCGTGGTCAGTTTGTGGTCAGTTTGTGGTCAGTGTGTGGTCAGTGTGTGGTCAGTGTGTGGTCAGTGTGTGGTCAATGCGTGGTCAGTTTGTGGTCAGTTTGTGGTCAGTGTGTGGTCAGTGTGTGGTCAGTGTGTGGTGTGGTTAGCCTTTTGAATCAACGCCGTTGCTGAAAAGATATTAACTGGATGGGAGAAGCTCTGTTCATACCAAAACAAGTCTTATTACAGACTAACAAGGCAGTTTCTACTGTAGTTTCTACTACACACACACACACACACACACACACACACACACACACGCACACACACACGCACACACACACACGCACACACGCACACACACACGCACACACACACGCACACACGCACGCACGCACACACACACACACACACGCACGCACGCACGCACACACACACACACACACACACACACACACACACACACACACACACACACACACACACACACACACACACACACTCACACTCACACTCACACTCACACTCACACACACACTCACACACACACATGCACACACACACACACACAAAGTTGTGTGATTCTCTGTAATTCCGTATTGCCACTTCCTTATTTAAACCACAGCTTTATATTCTTCAACGTCATCATGTTATTTGTCTCTGTTCTACCCATCTCTTAACTGAAACCACTTGATGTCATTTAAACCTTTCAATCTCTGATATTGTCTTCTACACTGTACCACCATCCTTCTTGGCTGTATTGCTGTGGTTTGTTTGTTGCGTTTCCTAAAATAACTTTCATGTCTGGTTGATTCTTTGTTCTGCAAAAAAAAGTGAATGTGAACAATATCAGATTCTTCAAAGGAAATGTGTGTTAATTAATACATTTGAGGTTGTTTGGTGTTGTACTACTCTACTACTTTGTTTATTGACACACAAGGACACCACTGCTTTCCTTGAAATCAAACCATTTCCCTGCTCTCCCATTTAAACCGACCAGATTTTAGAGGTGAAAGGGAACGTCCAGAACTGGAACTACATTCCTTCAATAAGGAGGGAACTCGGCCTGTATTCCATTTCACTTTCACTTTCATTTGGCCTTTTTTCACAAGGACAGCTAAACTTCTTTCCTGGAAACGGGAACCTTTCCACAGAATCTGCTTGTCACCCAGTCAGTTATTCTACAGTATTCTACTAATAACACAGTCCTCTTATTGATAAATATACCATACTGAGCCAAAGGTCCTTTCTAACACAAACACAATGCATTGGATTTGTTTATGGTTGGTATTTGACGATAGCAGGAACAGTTACTGTGGAGCTGTTACTAGTTATTCTACAGTATTCTACTATTAACACAGTCCTCTTATTGATAAATATACCATACTGAGCCAAAGGTCGTTTCTAACACAAACACAATGCATTGGATTTGTTTATGGTTGGTATTTGACGATAGCAGGAACAGTTACTGTGGAGCTGTTACTAGTTATTCTACAGTATTCTACTAATAACACAGTCCTCTTATTGATAAATATACCATACTGAGCCAAAGGTCCTTTCTAACACAAACACAATGCATTGGATTTGTTTATGGTTGGTATTTGACGATAGCATGTACAGTTACTGTGGAGCTGTTACTAGTTATTCTACAGTATTCTACTAATAACACAGTCCTCTTATTGATAAATATACCATACTGAGCCAAAGGTCGTTTCTAACACAAACACAATGCATTGGATTTGTTTATGGTTGGTATTTGATGATAGCAGGAACAGTTACTGTGGAGCTGTTACTAGTTATTCTACAGTATTCTACTAATAACACAGTCCTCTTATTGATAAATATACCATACTGAGCCAAAGGTCGTTTCTAACACAAACACAATGCATTGGATTTGTTTATGGTTGGTATTTGACGATAGCAGGAACAGTTACTGTGGAGCTGTTACTAGTTATTCTACAGTATTCTACTAATAACACAGTCCTCTTATTGATAAATATACCATACTGAGCCAAAGGTCCTTTCTAACACAAACACAATGCATTGGATTTGTTTATGGTTGGTATTTGACGATAGCAGGAACAGTTACTGTGGAGCTGTTACTAGTTATTCTACAGTATTCTACTAATAACACAGTCCTCTTATTGATAAATATACCATACTGAGCCAAAGGTCGTTTCTAACACAAACACAATGCATTGGATTTGTTTATGGTTGGTATTTGACGATAGCATGTACAGTTACTGTGGAGCTGTTACTAGTTATACTACAGTATTCTACTAATAACACAGTCCTCTTATTGATAAATATACCATACTGAGCCAAAGGTCCTTTCTAACACAAACACAATGCATTGGATTTGTTTATGGTTGGTATTTGACGATAGCAGGAACAGTTACTGTGGAGCTGTTACTAGTTATTCTACAGTATTCTACTAATAACACAGTCCTCTTATTGATAAATATACCATACTGAGCCAAAGGTCCTTTCTAACACAAACACAACGCATTGGATTTGTTTATGGTTGGTATTTGACGATAGCAGGAACAGTTACTGTGGAGCTGTTACTAGTTATTCTACAGTATTCTACTAATAACACAGTCCTCTTATTGATAAATATACCATACTGAGCCAAAGGTCCTTTCTAACACAAACACAACGCATTGGATTTGTTTATGGTTGGTATTTGACGATAGCAGGAACAGTTACTGTGGAGATGTTACTAGTTATTCTACAGTATTCTACTAATAACACAGTCCTCTTATTGATAAATATACCATACTGAGCCAAAGGTCCTTTCTAACACAAACACAATGCATTGGATTTGTTTATGGTTGGTATTTGACGATAGCAGGAACAGTTACTGTGGAGCTGTTACTAGTTATTCTACAGTATTCTACTATTAACACAGTCCTCTTATTGATAAATATACCATACTGAGCCAAATGTCCTTTCTAACACAAACACAACGCATTGGATTTGTTTATGGTTGGTATTTGACGATAGCAGGAACAGTTACTGTGGAGCTGTTACTAGTTATTCTACAGTATTCTACTATTAACACAGTCCTCTTATTGATAAATATACCATACTGAGCCAAAGGTCCTTTCTAACACAAACACAACGCATTGGATTTGTTTATGGTTGGTATTTGACGATAGCATGTACAGTTACTGTGGAGCTGTTACTAGTTATACTACAGTATTCTACTAATAACACAGTCCTCTTATTGATAAATATACCATACTGAGCCAAAGGTCCTTTCTAACACAAACACAATGCATTGGATTTGTTTATGGTTGGTATTTGACGATAGCAGGAACAGTTACTGTGGAGCTGTTACTAGTTATTCTACAGTATTCTACTAATAACACAGTCCTCTTATTGATAAATATACCATACTGAGCCAAAGGTCCTTTCTAACACAAACACAACGCATTGGATTTGTTTATGGTTGGTATTTGACGATAGCAGGAACAGTTACTGTGGAGCTGTTACTAGTTATTCTACAGTATTCTACTATTAACACAGTCCTCTTATTGATAAATATACCATACTGAGCCAAAGGTCCTTTCTAACACAAACACAACGCATTGGATTTGTTTATGGTTGGTATTTGACGATAGCAGGAACAGTTACTGTGGAGCTGTTACTAGTTATTCTACAGTATTCTACTAATAACACAGTCCTCTTATTGATAAATATACCATACTGAGCCAAAGGTCCTTTCTAACACAAACACAATGCATTGGATTTGTTTATGGTTGGTATTTGACGATAGCAGGAACAGTTACTGTGGAGCTGTTACTAGTTATTCTACAGTATTCTACTATTAACACAGTCCTCTTATTGATAAATATACCATACTGAGCCAAAGGTCCTTTCTAACACAAACACAACGCATTGGATTTGTTTATGGTTGGTATTTGACGATAGCATGTACAGTTACTGTGGAGCTGTTACTAGTTATTCTACAGTATTCTACTAATAACACAGTCCTCTTATTGATAAATATACCATACTGAGCCAAAGGTCCTTTCTAACACAAACACAACGCATTGGATTTGTTTATGGTTGGTATTTGACGATAGCAGGAACAGTTACTGTGGAGCTGTTACTAACTCTCTAAAATCATTAATCTGACAGGGATCCTTAATTACAGGTCTGAGATCAGATCATTCATCTGACAGGGATCCTTAATTACAGGTCTGAGATCAGATCATTCATCTGTCAGGGATCCTTTATTACAGGTCTGAGATCAGATCATTCATCTGACAGGGATCCTTTATTACAGGTCTGAGATCAGATCATTCATCTGACAGGGATCCTTTATTACAGGTCTGAGATCAGATCATTCATCTGACAGGGATCCTTTATTACAGGTCTGAGATCAGATCATTCATCTGACAGGGATCCTTTATTACAGGTCTGAGATCAGATCATTCATCTGACAGGGATCCTTTATTACAGGTCTGAGATCAGATCATTCATCTGACAGGGATCCTTTATTACAGGTCTGAGATCAGATCATTCATCTGACAGGGATCCTTTATTACAGGTCTGAGATCAGATACATTTTTTTTTCAATTACTGTATCAGATCTTTACTGTATTAGATCATTTGAATTAGGCAAGTAGTTGAATATTGTTAAGTAATTTTGGAAATGCACTTGAAAAGTCTTGGTATGTGTTTGAAAATATTAAAATACACTGATTTAAATACAGTCCCATGCATTTAACCCAGGTTGGTTTGGAATGTTAAATAATGTATTTGGAAATAAATCTGTGAAAACACTTTCAAATTCTTCAAATTGAGAAGGGAGATCTTAGTCGTACAATTTTACATCTAACTAAAATGTTTGGATGCAGTGTTTCTCAAGTGCAATAATATGCATGAAAACGAGCCGTCTCTCATTGAATGACAACATACACTTCATTGACGAATCCCTACTGTTGACCAATCACTGACAAACAGGCATAGACTTTGACTACTGAACTTTGGCTTGTCTCAGGAACAGCTGAAAAAACCCTTGCCGAAGACCAAAATATCACAAAGACTTCACAAAATGTTGTCATAATATATGTATGAACTGTTTCTCATGGGAATAATAGGGACGCCGTTTAGTGGTGCCAAACGTGTCTTAGAGTAGCCTGGCGTTGTTATCTTTGCTATCACGGAAATGAAACCACAAAGGCCGTGGTTAACTTCCAAATGGCACACATAGTCCTCTGGTCAAAAGTAGTGCACTATATAGAGAATCGGGCTCTGGTCAACAGTAGTGCACTATATAGGGAATAGGGCTCTGGTCAACAGTAGTGCACTATATAGGGAATAGGGCTCTGGTCAAAAGTAGTGCACTATATAGGGAATAGGGCTCTGGTCAAAAGTAGTGCACAATATAAGGATTAGGGCTCTCTTCTAAAATAGTGCACTATATAGGGAATAGGGCTCTGGTCAAAAGTAGTGCACAATATAAGGATTAGGGCTCTCGTCTAAAGTAGTGCACTATATAGGGAATAGGGCTCTGGTCAAAAGTAGTGCACTATATGGGGAATAGGGCTCTGGTCAAAAGTAGTGCACTATATAGTTTATTTGTCTCTGGTCAAAAGTAGTGCAATATGTAGGGAATAGGGTGCCATTTGGGATGGAAGAGGAAAGGCAGATTGTATCACCTCTCTGCCTTTCAGCACTCCTCACATTTCACTGTCAGAGAGAGTTTCTGAGAAATGGGAAGTCCTGTGTGAAAGGAGAAGCAGGGAAAAGGAGAAAGGAGCTGAAACAGAGGAAAGGGAAAACCCCTCTCTTTCTCTGTCTCCCCTTCTCATTGGATGACTGTCAGAGAAAGGGTGGGGCTTATTATAATATAGTATAAATACGAGCCAAGCTTTCCTCCATTCTCAACTTCTATCACTTCTCTCCTCCTTTCACAACTTCCATCACTTGACTGAGCTGTCTATCCAGACTCTAAAAGAAACTGAAGACACAGTATCCATGACCAACACGATGACATCAACGGTCCTCATCAGCTTCCTGGCCTGTCTGCTCCTGGCCAATGTAGAAGGTAATATCTCTGAAAAATCTTGAATTATATTTCTAATATTTTTGACATCTTTATTAGAAGTCTGTAGCATATGAATTGACTTGCAAAGCCTGGGAGATGTGTAGTAAAATATTAGGTTTGATTTTTGACTGAAGAGTTTAGTTCTTAGCTGCAATAATGCCATAACCAAACATGCCATAAACTTTTCTTGTCATCTCCAGGCCAGGTGGGTCATTCTAAAGCTCGGTGCCAGTGTCTGAATGGACTGGTGAACCACGTTAAACCTCTTCACATTGAGAAGCTCGAGGTGTACACCTCCAGCCACTCCTGCAGGAACATGGAGATCATGTAAGAAATCAATCTATCTATCTATCTATCTATCTATCTATCTATCTATCTATCTGTCTATCTGTCTGTCTGTCTGTCTGTCTGTCTGTCTGTCTGTCTGTCTGTCTGTCTGTCTGTCTGTCTGTCTGTCTGTCTGTCTGTCTGTCTGTCTGTCTGTCTGTCTGTCTGTCTGTCTGTCTGTCTGTCTGTCTGTCTGTCTGTCTGTCTGTCTGTCTCTACCATATTAATATCAGTGCATATTGTGACCAGCTCAGTAGATGGACACAATGGTAAATGTTGCTATTTATTTGTACACCTGCTAGGAGGATAATATTATTTCTCTATATGCTCAGTTGGAAAGTGGTGAAGGCTAACTTCTAACAGTAGTCTCTCTCTCCTTGTATATTCAGTGTCACTCTGAAGAACGGAGAAGGGAAGAAGTGTCTGAATCCAGAGGCTCCATTTGCAAAGAAAATCATTGAGAAAATAATGAACAAACAAAGGTGAGGACAACATATGCAGACTTCAATACACACTAACTGATCCATATGCATCTTTTTCAACAGAGCAATACTCAGTACATCACTATTATATCAGTACATCAGTATTATATCAGTACATCAGTATTATATCAGTACTATATCAGTACATCAGTATTATATCAGTACATCAGTATTATATCAGTACATCAGTATTATATCAGTACATCAGTATATCAGTATTACATCAGTATTTCAGTATTTCAGTATCATATCAGTACATCATTATATCAGTATTATATCAGTATTATATCAGTATACCAGTATTATATCAGTATACCAGTATTATATCAGTACATCAGTATACCAGTATTATATCAGTATACCAGTATTATATCAGTACATCAGTATATCGGTACATCAATAAGTCAATACATCGATTCATTGCTATATCAGTACATCAGTACATCAGTATTATATCAGTACATCAGTATATCACTATATATCAGTACACCAATATATCAGTACATCAGTATATCACTATATATCAGTACACCAATATATCAGTACATCAGTATTATATCAGTACATCAGTATACCACTATATATCAGTACACCAATATATCAGTACATCAGTACATCAGTATTATATCAGTACATCAGTATATCACTATATATCAGTACACCAATATATCAGTACATCAGTATACCACTATATATCAGTACACCAATATATCAGTACATCAGTATACCACTATATATCAGTACACCAATATATCAGTACATCAGTATACCACTATATATCAGTACACCAATATATCAGTACATCAGTATTATATCAGTACATCAGTATATCACTATATATCAGTACATCAGTATACCAGAATCAGTATGTCAGTACATCAGTATGTCAGTATATCTTGAGTCTCTATTTATTAGTAGTTAATTATTAAGTTACTAATTATATAAGTATAATAATTGATGTTTTATTTCAGGAGTGTGCAGTAAATCTGTGAACTAATGACACCAATCCCATTGAGAACTTGATGGAACAGAGAGCACCATGAGAGAGAGCTCATCCGGATTAATTACCACAGTTGAGTCAATGCACTGAAGACTGCCTGAGTACGTTTACACTCTTTAATGGTACTTAGAAAGTCGTGTTTTAAATTGACAAAATTGGTATATCTTACACCATATGACTTACTAGTTGAGAGACATTCATAACATCTTCCAATGGAAACTTAAATAGGCTGACATTTAAGTTTTTTTAGGTCAGTTTAATCTTTTCTTGAATGTTCAATTGTTCATTGTTCATTTATGCAATTGAAAATACAAAAAGCATGTAAATATGTAGGTATATTTTTTCATTTTGGAAGGTCAAGACTTGAAATGTTTTACATTTTGTTTAGTGATCAAAATGATCAACATCTGTGTAAATACTGTATATTCTATATGTGTTGTTTACTTTTTCTATCAAAATATTAAAAACGCATTTGACTCTACTTTCTGCTCTATTTTACCTCTGTTCAGCTAGTCTTTGATAGCACACCAAAGGTCACTACAATGATGATAGTCAGATAACAGACTATGTAGAGTGTGATGTCTTCTAGAACATAGCCTAAAGGAACACATTATGTAGAGTGAGATGTCTTCTAGAACATAGCCTAAAGGAACACATTATGTAGAGTGTGATGTCTTCTAGAACATAGCCTAAAGAAACACATTATGTCGAGTGGGATGTCTTCTAGAACATAGCCTAAAGAAACACAAACACATCTAGAAATCATGATCAGTTTTAGCAGCAACTACACGTGTATAGAGCTTTCATAACATCTTCATAAAAACAAAATAGATGCTTCATAAATACTTAAATACTACACCTGGCTATTAGAGGAGTCTTGTCTGGCAGTGAAACAGTTCATTCAGCATCATTTAATGCATTAAAAATATATATATCTGATATGGCTGACTTGCTGAAACAAATGTATGTTTCTACTGACAATTGAGATGTACAAACTATGGCATAAGGGGACGATAAACAGATAAGAGGCAATCCGTATTTTTGATGAAGACATTAATGAGCGAGCGAGGACAGACGTGGTCAATATAACTATTTCTTCAGCACTTTTGAAATGTACAGCGACAGAATTCAGAACATGGGTGTCAGGACCCGGTTACGAACCTGGGTCTCCGGAGTGAGAAACAGTCACTTAACCAACTGAGCCACGAATAGTCAGCAGAACCCAGAAGATGAGGCAGACACAGCAGTACTTAAGACGGTGTATTTAATAAAGTAAAAAAGAGAAGTCCTTCAAAACAAAAATGGCAAATCCAAAAGGTGGTAGGAATAGCACAAAAAGCCTCAAGAGATACTCAAAAACAAAAACAGAATTCCACAAGAGCATCCACCGGAATCGACAAGAATACACAGAACACTAGGGCTGGGTGCTAACATACAAACACAGAGCACAGAACTGAGGGAAACTAAGGGTTTAAATACAATCAGGGGAAAACGAGGCACAGGTGCAAATAATAATGGGGAACAAGGGAAAAAACATAAGGTCAAAAAGCACAATGGGGGCATCTAGTGACCAAAACCCGGAACAACCCTGGCCAAATCCTGACAGAATCCCCCCTAGGAACGGCTCCTGACGTTCCTACCAGCTCTCTCAGGGTGGAGGGCCCTGAACTGACGAATGAGGTCAGGGTCCAGGATGTCTTTGGCAGGAACCCAGGAGCGCTCCTCGGGACCGTAGCCTTCCCAGTCCACCAGATACTGCCAGGACCGCTGCACCCGGCGGGAATCCAGTATCCGATGGACGGTATAAGCCGGCTGGCCTCCAATGACACGAGGCGGAGGGGGAGGTCTGTCTGCCGGGACAAGGGGAGAAAAAACAACAGGTTTTAACAATGAAATGTGAAATGTGGGATTAATCTTAAGGGATCTGGGTAAGTGTAGGCGATAAGAAACTGGGTTAACTCTCCTGGCAACCTTGAAGGGACCGATGTATTTTTGGGACAGCTTGCGAGACTCCACCCGTAGAGGTAAGTCTCTTGTGGAGAGCCAGACTCTCTGGCCGGGGCGCAGGGTAGGCCCGGGACGGCGACATCTGTTGGCTTGTTGTTGGTACCTCTGTGAGGAACGCATAAGATTAAGACGGGTCTTCCTCCACATAAGCCGACAGCGTCTGACGAACTTCAAGGCTGAAGGCACTCTGACTTCTGCCTCCTGGTCCGGGAACAATGGAGGAGCATAGCCAAACTGACACTCGTGCGGGGACATACCAGTGGAGGAGGAGCGCAAGGTGTTGTGCGCGTATTCGGCCCAAACAATAAAGGATGACCATGTGGACGGGTTGTCACGAGTCATACATCGGAGGGTGGTTTCCAGCTCTTGATTCATCCTCTCTGTTTGGCCGTTGGACTCCGGATGGTACCCTGAAGATAGACTGGCAGAAGCCCCCATGAGTTGGCAGAAGGCCTTCCAAAACCTTGAGGCGAACTGGGGACCTCTGTCAGAAACCATATCTTGAGGAATGCCGAAGACTCGGAACACATGATTAATTACCAACTCAGCCGTTTCCTTGGCAGAAGGTAACTTAGTCAGAGGGACGAACCTGGCCGCCTTTGAAAACCTGTCAATTATGACTAGGATAGTAGTATTGCCATGGGATGGAGGAAGTCCAGTAATAAAGTCCAATGAGATATGGGACCAGGGTCTGTGGGGAACAGGTAAAGGGTGAAGGAGTCCTTGAGGGCGGAGGTGAGAAGATTTGCCCTGGCAGCACACGGGACAGGCATTGACGAAAGTGGCAACGTCTTCTCTTATGGTAGGCCACCAGAACTTACGCTGGATGAACTCCAAGGTGCGACCTACGCCCGGATGACAGGTGAGGCGAGAGGAGTGCCGCCACAGAAGGACCTGAGTCCTCACTGCCTTGGGGACAAACAACCGATTGGCAGGACCTCCTTTCGGGTCCGGTTCGCTAGCTTGAGCACGTCTCACGGTATCCTCAACTTGCCACGAGATCGGAGCCACAATCTTAGCAGCAGGAAGGACAGGCATGTCCGTGTCATTTCGAATGGCAGGAGCGTAGACTCGGGACAGGGCATCCGGTTTGAGATTCTTCGACCCGGGCCGATAGGTGAGGATAAACTGGAATCGATTGAAGAAAAGAGACCATCTAGCTTGTCTAGAGTTCAACCGCTTCGCCTGCTGGATATACTCCAGATTTTTGTGGTCCGTAAGCACTTGAAACGGGTGAGAAGCCCCCTCGAGCCAGTGTCTCCATTCCTTCAATGCCATCTTAACCGCTAGGAGTTCACGATCCCCCACATCGTAGTTCCTCTCAGTCGGGGTAAGCCGGTGTGAGAAGAAAGCGCACGGATGAAGCTTCTTGTCTTCACCCCTCTGAGACAGGACAGCTCCAACACCAACCTCTGATGCGTCTACCTCCACCACAAATGGTTCATCCGTAGTCGGTAGTATCAGGATGGGAGCAGAGAGAACGCGCTGCTTGAGTCCTTGGAAGGCCGTCTCAGCTTCTCTTCCCCACAAAAACCTTGCATTGCCACCCTTGGTTAAAGCTGAGAGAGGGGCTGCCACCAAGCTGAAGTTCTTGATGAACTTGCGGTAAAAGTTTGTGAAGCCCAGGAAACGCTGACCTTCCTTAACGGATATGGGGGTGGGCCAATCCGCTACCGCCCCTACCTTCCTGGGGTCCATTTGGACTCGACCGGGTTCCACTACAAATCCCAGGAATTGTACTCGGGATGAATTGAATTCACATTTTTCCGGCTTAACGTACAGATGGCTGTCCAGGAGGCGTTTGAGTACTTGTCTGACATGCTTAGTGTGTTCTTGAAGGGAGCTCGAAAAGATGAGGATGTCATCCAAGTAAACGAACACAAATATGTTAAGCATATCCCTAAGCACATCGTTTATGAGCGCTTGGAACACCGCTGGGGCGTTGGTCAGGCCGAAGGGCATCACCAAGTATTCATAGTGACCAGTAGGCGTGTTGAAAGCGGTCTTCCACTCGTCACCAGGTCTGATCCGCACAAGATGGTATGCGTTCCGCAGGTCAAGCTTAGTGAAAACAACTGCTTCCTGGAGCAGCTCGAAGGCTGTGGCCATAAGGGGTAGCGGGTAACGGTTACGGACGGTTATGGCATTGAGTCCCCGGTAGTCGATGCAAGGACGTAATCCACCGTCTTTCTTGGCCACAAAGAAAAACCCTGCTCCCGCCGGGGAGGTGGATGGACGCATGAGGCCTGCTTCCAGAGCGTCCTTGATGTAGGTATCCATAGCAGCTTGTTCGGGTGGAGATAGGGAAAAGATCCGACCCCTGGGGGGGCAAGTGCCCAGAAACAGGTCGATGGGGCAATCGTAAGGTCTATGGGGTGGTAGCATGGTGGCCCTCTGTTTGCTAAACACCAGTTTGAGGTCATGGTAACACTCGGGAACTCGGGTCAGGTCGATGGATTCTAAAGACTCGGGAGTAGAACTCGGGGAATTCTGGAAAATACAAGTAGCTTGGCACGTAGGACCCCACTGCTTGATAGTGCCCACAGACCAGTCGATGTGAGGGTTATGGCTGTGAAGCCAGGGGTATCCAAGGACGAGAGGGAACTCGGAACAGGAGATCAAATGAAAGTTCATCAATTCCTGGTGTTGTGAAACTGAAAGTCGCAAGGAGGTAGTGACATGAGTGACAAGTCCAGATCCCAAAGGGCTTCCATCCAATGTAGTGACCCTCATGGGTTCACTTAGAGGTTCAGAGGGAACGCCATTCTCCTTCGCCCAGACACCATCCATGAAGTTACCTGCGGCTCCAGAGTCTACCAAGGCTTGAAGGTGAAGCTTGTGGTTGTCCCAGGAGAGGGTGACTGGAATGAGCAGACGGGAGTTGGACGGATGGGAGGAGGTTATGTTTCCCGTTACAGTTCCCCCCGGTCTGTACGGGACAGAGCGTTTCCCTGGAGCCCGGGACACGTGGAACGGAAATGGCCCGGTTTGCCGCAATATAGACAGCGTCGCTCCCTCATCCGGCGGTCTCTCTCAGCCTGGGAGATGCGTCCAATCTGCATGGGTTCCGATGGAGCCAGCGAGGATAAAGGTGGGGACTCGGAGCTGGGACTGATAGGGGCTAGAGGCCCTCGGTTGAGTTCTCTCTCTCTCAGACGCTGGTCAATGCGTGAGGCCAACTTGATCAGGGACTCGAGATTGTCCGGTGGTTCCCGAGTGGCCAGTTCATCTTGGATAGTGTCGGAAAGGCCTTTCAGAAAGCACACCGTGAGCGCCTCGTTGTTCCAGCCACTTGCTGCTGCCACCGTGCGGAACTGGATGGCATAGTCCGTCACGCTGCGCCAACCTTGGTGGAGAGTCAGGAGCTGTTTGGCTGAGTCAGAACCACTGCTTGGGCCTTGAAACACTCGTTTGAATTCCTCAGCAAAGGCAGAGTAGCTGGCACAGCAGGAACTATGGGCATCCCACACAGCAGTAGCCCAGGCCAGGGCTTTTTCCGACAGCAGGGTGATGATATAAGCGATCTTAGACCGGTCGGTGGGAAACGACGAGGGTTGTAGCTCAAAGGAGAGAGAACATTGGGTGAGAAACCCTTTACAAGCACTTGGATCACCTGAGAACCGTTGGGGAGGTGGAAGACGAGGTTCAGCCAGGGGGTTAACTGCCATGGGTACGTGAATCTGAGGTACTGGGACGGGAACTGTTGCCGGGGTAAGACGATCAGATATTTGCTTAATGGAAGTCAGCATCTCCGACAGAAGATGAGAATGTCTAGCCATTAAGGCCTCTTGCTGAACCAGGGCGGCTTTGTGGCGTTGGACAGTCTCCTGGTGGTGGGACAGCATGGCAAAAAGGTCCTGGGAACTGGCTGCCTCTGGGTTCATTTTTGGCTCTGTGTTTCTGTCAGGACCCGGTTACGAACCTGGGTCTCCGGAGTGAGAAACAGTCACTTAACCAACTGAGCCACGAATAGTCAGCAGAACCCAGAAGATGAGGCAGACACAGCAGTACTTAAGACGGTGTATTTAATAAAGTAAAAAGGAGAAGTCCTTCAAAACAAAAATGGCAAATCCAAAAGGTGGTAGGAATAGCACAAAAAAGCCTCAAGAGATACTCAAAAACAAAAACAGAATTCCACAAGAGCATCCACCGGAATCGACAAGAATACACAGAACACTAGGGCTGGGTGCTAACATACAAACACAGAGCACAGAACTGAGGGAAACTAAGGGTTTAAATACAATCAGGGGAAAACGAGGCACAGGTGCAAATAATAATGGGGAACAAGGGAAAAAACATAAGGTCAAAAAGCACAATGGGGGCATCTAGTGACCAAAACCCGGAACAACCCTGGCCAAATCCTGACAATGGGCCGTTCTTACAGTGTTCTCCATGTACACCAAGTCAGAACCATAGGATAAATAAAGGGGGCTCTTACCATATTTGATAATGACATTTCTTGAAAACAGGCTATAGGCTACACATGCACCATCAAGTCAGAACAGTAGGCTAAGTTTTGAGGGGGAAAGGAACCAAATTATTAGGGTGAGGCACATGGGCTACTATCTGCTAACTACACAACATACACTTTGTATTACTTTCTTAGCTACAGTATACATATCTCCCATGTACTGTAGGTATTCCTCTTGTCCAGATGGGTTAGGGCAGTGTGCAGTGTGATTGCATTACCACAAAAATGGACGAGGCAAGTAGAATGGGAAAAAAGTAAGGAACTTGTATGACGGACCTGTATTAAAGAACATAAATGGTTAAAGAAAAGTGTGATAAATAAAAACATAAACCAATTTCATTTCCAACTAAAAAACTGACAGCAGAGCCCCTAGTCCCACTCAACATGCCTCAGATACCTCCTTGCTCCCACCTCCCACACATGCGGTGACCTCACCCAGCATAACTAGTGCGTCCAGAGATGTAACCTCTCTTATCATCACTCAATGCCTAGGTTTACCTCCACTGTACCCGCATCCCACCATACCCCTGTCTGAACATTATGCACTGAATATATTCTACTACGCCCAGAAATCTGCTCCTTTTATCCTCTGTCCCCAATGCACTAGACGACCAGTTTTGATAGCCTTTAGCCGTACCATCATCCTACTCCTCCTCTGTTCCTCAGGTGATGTGGAGGCTAAATCAGGCCCTGTGTGGTCCTAAGCACTTTCATTTGTTGACTTATGTACAGTGGGGCAAAAAAGTATTTAGTCAGCCACCAATTGTGCAAGTTCTCCCACTTAAAAAGATGAGAGAGGCCTGTAATTTTCATCATAGGTACACTTCAACTATGACAGACAAAATGAGAAAAAAAATCCAGAAAATCACATTGTAGGATGTTTAATGAATTTATTCGCAAATTATGGTGGAAAATAAGTATTTGGTCACCTACAAACAAGCAAGATTTCTGCCTCTCACAGACCTGTAACTTCTTCTTTAAGAGGCTCCTCTGTCCTCCACTCGGTACCTGTATTAATGGCACCTGTTTGAACTTGTTATCAGTATAAAAGACACCTGTCCACAACCTCAAACAGTCACACTTCAAACTCCACTATGGCCATGACCAAAGAGCTGTCAAAGGACAGCAGAAACAAAATTGTAGACCTGCACCAGGCTGGTAAGACTGCATCTGCAATAGGTAAGCAGCTTGCTTTGAAGAAATCAACTGAGGGAGCAATTATTAAGAAATGGAAGACAAACAAGACCACTGATAATCTCCTCGGTCTGGGGCTCCACGCAAGATTACATTACATTTAAGTCATTTAGCAGACGCTCTTATCCAGAGCGACTTACAAATTGGTGAATTCACCTTCTGACATCCAGTGGAACAGCCACTTTACAATAGTGCATCTAAATCATTTAAGGGGGGTGAGAAGGATTACTTTTCCTATCCTAGGTATTCCTTGAAGAGGTGGGGTTTCAGGTGTCTCCGGAAGGTGGTGATTGACTCCGCTGTCCTGGCGTCGTGAGGGAGTTTGTTCCACCATTGGGGGGCCAGAGCAGCGAACAGTTTTGACTGGGCTGAGCGGGAACTGTACTTCCTCAGTGGTAGGGAGGCGAGCAGGCCAGAGGTGGATGAACGCAGTGCCCTTGTTTGGGTGTAGGGCCTGATCAGAGCCTGGAGGTACTGCGGTGCCGTTCCCCTCACAGCTCCGTAGGCAAGCACCATGGTCTTGTAGCGGATGCGAGCTTCAACTGGAAGCCAGTGGAGAGAGCGGAGGAGCGGGGTGACGTGAGGTCAAAATGATCACAAGAACGGTGAGCAAAAATCCCAGAACCACACAGAGGGACCTAGTGAATGACCTAGTGAATGAGACCTAGTGAATGAGAGCTGGGACCAAAGTAACAAAGCCTATCATCAGTAACATACTACGCCGCCAGGGACTCAAATCCTGCAGTGCCAGATGTGTCCCCCTGCTTAAGCCAGCACATGTCCAGGCCCATCTGAAGTTTGCTAGAGAGCATTTGGATGATCCAGAAGAAGATTGGGAGAATGTCATATGGTCAGATGAAACCAAAATAGAACTTTTTGGTAAAAACTCAACTCGTTGTGTTTGGAGGACAAAGAATGCTGAGTTGCATCCAAAGAACACCATACCTACTGTGAAGCATGGGGGTGGAAACATCATGCTTTGGGGCTGTTTTCCTGCAAAGGGACCAGGACGACTGATCCGTGTAAAGAAAAGAATGAATGGGGCCATGTATCGTGAGGTTTTGAGTGAAAACCTCCTTCCATCAGCAAGGGCATTGAAGATGAAACGTGGCTGGGTCTTTCAGCATGACAATGATCCCAAACACACCGCCCGGGCAATGAAGGAGTGGCTTCGTAAGAAGCATTTCAAGGTCCTGGAGTGGCCTAGCCAGTCTCCAGATCTCAACTATATAGAAAATCTTTGGAGGCAGTTGAAAGTCTGTGTTGCCCAGCAACAGCCCCAAAACATCCCTATTCTAGAGGAGATCTGCATGGAGGAATGGGCCAAAATACCAGCAACAGTGTGTGAAAACCTTGTGAAGACTTACAGAAAATGTTTGCCCTCTGTCATTGCCAACAAAGGGTATTTAACAAAGTATTGAGATAAACTTTTGTTATTGACCAAATACTTATTTTCCACCATAATTTGCAAATACATTAATTAAAAATCCTACAATGTGATTTTCTGGAGAAATAAATTCTCATTTTGTCTGTCATAGTTGAAGTGTACCTATGATGAAAATTACAGGCCTCTCTCATCTTTTTAAGTGGGAGAACTTGCACAATTGGTGGCTGACTAAATACTTTTTTGCCCCACTGTAACCAAAAAAGCCTTGGTTTCATGCATGTTAACATCAGAAGCCTCCTCCTTAAGTTTGTTTTACTCACTGCTTTAGCACACTCCGCCAGCCCTGATGTCCTTGCCGTGTCTGAATCCTGGCTTAGGAAGGCCACCAAAAAGGTTTTCATCGCCAACTACAATATTTTCTGTCAGGATAGAACTGCCACAGAAGAGGAGTTGCAATCTACTGCAGAGATACCCTGCAAAGTTCTGTCATACTTTCCAGGTCTATGCCCAAACAGTTCGAGCTTCTAATTTTAAAAATTAATCTCTCCAGAAATAAGTCTCTCACTGTTGCCGCCTGTTCTAGACCCCCCTCAGCTCCCAGCCGTGCCCTGGACACCATATGTGAATTGATTACCTCCCATATATCTTCAGAGTTTGTTCCACTACGTGACCTAAACTGGGATATTCTTAACACTCTGACCGTCCTACAATCTAAGCTAGATGCCCTCAATCTCACACAAATTATTAAGGAACCCACCAGGTACAAACCTAAATCTGTAAACCTGGGCACCCTCATAGATATTACCCTGACCAACTTGCCCTCCAAATACACCTCTGCTGTTTTCAATCAGGATCTCAGCTATCACTGCCTCTTTGCCTGCATCCGCTATGGGTCTGCGGTCAAAGACCACCCCTCATCACTGTCAAACTCTCCCTAAAACACTTCTGCGAGCAGGCCTTTCTAATCGACCTGGCCCGGGTATCCTTGAAGGATATTTACCTCACCCCGTCAGTCGAGGATGCCTGGTCGTTCTTTAAAAGTAATTTCCTCACCATCTTAAATAAGCATGCCCCTTTCAAAAAATGCAGAATTAAGAACATATATAGGCCTTGGTTCATTCCAGACCTGACTACCCTCGAGCAGCACAAAAACCTCTTGTGGTGGACTGCACTAGCATCGAATAGTCCCCACGATATGGAACTTTTCAGGGAAGTCAGGAACCAATACAAGCAGTCAGTCAGGAAAGCAAAGGCTAGCTTTTTCAAACAGAAATGTGCATCCTGTAGCTCTAACCACAAAAAGTTTTGGGACACTGTAAAGTCCATGGATAATAAGAGCACCTCCTCCCAGCTGCCCACTGCCCTGAGTCTAGGTAACACGGCCACCACCGATAGATCTACAATAATCGAGAATTTCAATAAGCATTTCTCTATGACTGGCCCATGCTTTCCTCCTGGCTACCCCAACCCCGGCCAACAGCTCCACACCCCCCACAGCTACTTGCCCAAGCCTCCCCAGCTTCTCCTTCACCCAAATCCAGATAGCAGATGTTCTGAAAGAGCTGCAAAACCTGGACCCATACAAATCAGCTGGGCCAGACAATCTGGACATTCTCTTTCTAAAATTATCTGCCGCCATTGTTGCAACCCCTATTACCAGTCTGTTCAACCTCTCTTTCATATTGTCCGAGATCCCTAAAGATTGGAAAGATACCGTAGTCATCCCCATCTTCAATAGGGGGTGACACTCTCGACCCAAACTGCAAGAGACTTGTATCCATCCTGCCATGGCTTTCTAAAGTTCTAAAGCCAAGTTCTAAAGTTCTAAAGCCAAGTTCTAAAGTTCTAAAGCCAAGTTCTAAAGTTCTAAAGTTCTAAAGCCAAGTTCTAAAGTTCTAAAGCTAAGTTCTAAAGTTCTAAATCCAAGTTCTAAAGTTCTAATGTCAAGTTCTAAAGTTTTAAAGCCAAGTTCTAACGCCAAGTTCTAAAGTTCTAAAGTCAAGTTCTAAAGTTCTAAAGTTCTAAAGCCAAGTTCTAAAGTTCTTAAACCAAGTTCTAAAGTTCTAAAGCCAAGTTCTAAAGTTCTAAAGCCAAGTTCTAAAGTTCTAAAGTTCTAAAGTCAAGTTCTAAAGCCAAGTTAAGAAACAGATCACTGATCATTTCGAATCCCACCGTACCTTCTTCACTGTGCAATCCGGTTTCCAAGCTGGTCACAGGTGCACCTCAGCCACGCTCAAGGTCCTAAACAATATCATAACCGCTATCAATAAAAGACAGTACTGTGCAACCGTCTTCATCGACCTGGCCAAGGCTTTCGACTCTGTCAATCACCGTATTCTTATCGGCAGACTCAACAGCCTTGGTTTCTCTAATGACTTCATCGCCTGCTTCACCTACTTCTTCTCAGATAGAGTTCAGTGTGTCAAATTGGAGGGCCTGTTGTCTGGTCCTCTGGCAGTCTCTATGGGGGTGCCACAAGGTTAAATTCTCAGGCCGACTCTTTTCTCTATATATATCAACGATGTCGGTCTTGCTGCGGGTGATTCCCTGGTCCACCTCTACACAGACGACACCATTCTGTATATATCTGGCACTTCTTTGGATACTGTGTTAACAAACCTCCAAAAGCGCTTCAATGCCAAATGAAACTCCTTCCGTGGCCTCCACCTGCTTTTAAATGCTAGTAAAACTAAATGCATGCTTTTCAACCGTTCGCTGCCCGCACCCGCCCGCCCCACTAGCATCACTACTCTGGACGGTTCTGACTTATAATATGTGGACAACAAATACCCAAGTGTCTGGCTAGACTGTAAACTCTCCTTCCAGACTCATATTAAACATCACCAATCCAAAATTAAATCTAGATTCAGCTTCCTATTTCGCAACAACGCCTCCTTCACTCACACCTCCAAACATACTCTCGTAAAACTAACTAGCCTACCGATCCTCGACTTCGGCGATGTCATTGACAAAATAGCCTCCAACACTCTGCTCAGCAAACTGGATGTAGTCTATCACAGTGCCATCCATTCTGTCACCAAAGCCCCATATACCACCCACCACTGTGACCTGTATGCTCTAGTCAGCTGGCCCTCGCTACATATTCACTGCCCGAACCATTGGCTCCAGGTCATCTATAAGTCTATGCTAGGTAAAGCTTCGCCTTATGTCAGCTACGATAACATCACCCACCCATAGCACGCGCTCCAGCAGGTACATCTCACTGGTCATCCCCAAAGCCAACACCTCCTTTGGCCGCCTTTCCTTCCAGTTCTCTGCTGCCAATGACTGGAACGAGTTGCACAAATCGCTGAAGCTGGAGACTTATATTTCCCTCACTAACTTTAAACATCAGCTATCTGAGCAGCTAACCGATCGATGCAGCTGTACATAGCCCATCTGTAAATAGCCCTTCCAATCGACCTACCTCCTCCCATTATTGTTTTTATTTACTTTTCTGCTCTTTTGCACACCAGTATTTCTACTTGCACATCATCATCTACTCATCTATCACTCCAGTGTTTATTTGCTAAATTGTAATTACCTCGCTACTATGGCCTATTTATTGCCTTTCCTCATCGTGCCATTTGCACACACTGTATGTAGTCTTTTTTCTATTGTGTTATTGACTGTACGTTTGTTTATTCCATGTGTAACTCCGTGTTGTTGTTTGTGTCCCACTGCTTTGCTTTATCTTGGCCAGGACGCAGTTGTAAATGAGAACTTGTTCTCAACTAGCCTACCTGGTTAAATAAAGGTGAAATAAAAAAATAAAAATGTATTTTGGCATTGTCCATATGTAGCTTGTTTTTGGTCACAGGTCCAGGGATGGCTGAAGAATTGCAACATTTGCCTAGAACTAACACTGCAGACAGCAATAAAGGGTGATTTTAAAAGCCATAGTCAATCAATCAATAATATAATAATTATTTTAGCAAATCTGTAGAAGCTATGAGAATAAAAAGGTTCAGCACTTTTGTGAAGCATCATGGCACAGTTGAAAAATAAATGGCAAATAGAAATCCAAAATGGATGGTGTTGAGAGACAGATGGGAGGGGTTGAATGGAGCTGAAGTAGCACATTTACAAATAGAAATCCAAAATGGATGGTGTTGAGAGACAGATGGGAGGGGTTGAATGGAGCTGAAGTAGCACAGTTACAAATAGAAATCAAACTGGATGGACATCAGAAATAGAGGAAAAATGTAAAAACAAACAAAATATAACTATTGTAAAATAGACTGTGTCTGTAAAATGTGTATAAGATGTATAAACTGAAGGTATAAGCCTGAGTGTTTATTATGTGTATGTATATCTGTATATGCATGCATGTGTGTATGTAGGTGTATATATATGTACCAAAAACAGATATGGGGGATTGGAAATGATGCAGACAATTACATTGATGGAAACAACAATCTTTTCACAATTTTAAGCTGATCCACCCCTAAAAAAAGAAAAAAAATCTGTATGTTATCGCCGTGAGCCTTGATCAATAAATGGTCAAAAATTCAACCATTTGAAAGACAGTATATGAACAGTATGTAATACAGTACATTGTACGAAGCCCATTGTATTTACTTCAATAAGAAGATTTATGAAACTATTGGACTTCAGTTCAGTGCTTCACTAAATCATACTGCTGCACACTTGAACTGCACTGTTGGTTAAGGGCTTGTAAGTAAGCATTTCATGGTCTACACTTTGTATTCGGCTTATGTGACAAATAAAGTTTAATTTGATTCATATGTGACCTTCAGCTCAGGGGACAATTGTAGGAAACACTATTATCTCAACATATCCTGTCTTATCACCTCATCATATCCACATATGAAGGCAGGAAACCTGTCTATGGTTTGACAGGTATGTCCCCCTCTCTGGGAGTTACCCTGCATCTCCACATGTTGTCACATGCCACACCCACAAAATGGATGTTTCAATCCCCCTACATCTAAACTATATGCCACTGTGTAAAGATGTTCATCAAGCACCAGAGGGCGCTAACGTCATGTGTCATTCTGTCAGTGTTGCTTAGCCTCACTATCACTATTTCACTGACGACCACCACACCACGAAGTCTATAGAAAAACACAAAGTTTACGCCCATTAATTTGATTGTACATTTTCAAGTCCTGCAGATAAAAATGCATTTTTTTCTCAGCTGAATAAACCAGCTGAATAAACCAGCTGAATAAACCAGCTGAATAAACCAGCTGATTAAACCAGATGAATAAGCCAGCTGATTAAACCAGATGAATAAGCCAGCTGATTAAACCAGATGAATAAGCCAGTTGATTAAATTAAACCAGTGCTCATGATAATGACAAAAGGAACTCCAAAAGAGACTGGTCTCCACCCGTACACACCTAGACACTCTGAATTCCCCCTTATCACCATACAGCTCTAACACACCAGACAGAAGCATCCCAAAGTGGAACCTATTTAGTGCAGTTTTGTTTGTTCTTTGTGGGTTCCTTCGTGGTTCCTTGTGGGGAAACCTACTTAGGGATGAGGGAACAAAGGAATGAGGGAACACATGGTTGAGGGAACATAGGGGTGAGAGAAAATATGGCCCAGGGAACATAGGGCCCGGGGAACATAGGGCTGAGGGAATATATGGCTGAGGGAACATAGGGCCCGGGGAACATAGGGCTGAGGGAATGTATGGCTGAGGGAACATAGGGTTGAGGGAACACAGGGATGAGGGAACATAGGGCTGAGGGAACTTAGGGCTGAGGGAATGTATGGCTGAGGGAACATAGGGTTGAGGGAACACAGGGATGAGGGAACATAGGGCTGAGGGAACATAGGGGTGAGGGAATGTATGGCTGAGGGAACATAGGGTTGAGGGAACACAGGGCTGAGGGAACATAGGGCTGAGGGAATGTATGGCTGAGGGAACATAAGGTTGAGGGAACACAGGGATGAGGGAACATAGGGCTGAGGGAACATAGGGCCCGGGGAACATAGGGCTGAGGGAATGTATGGCTGAGGGAACATAGGGTTGAGGGAACACAGGGATGAGGGAACATAGGGCTGAGGGAACATAGGGCCCGGGGAACGTAGGGCTGAGGGAACTTAGGGCTGAGGGAACAGAGCTGAGGGAACATAGGGTTGAGGGAGCACAGACATGGTCCTAAGCTAGGCACACTCATTTCCAATGGAAACGGGACAACACACATCTATGAGAGATAGCTAGAATAACAATTCTAACAGTTTCCACATGATACTGCCTGGGACATTGTGATTCTCGTGGTCAGTGCTATGGCCTACTCCAAAGAATGCGTTTCCACTGCTCCAGAGTAAAATGGGGGCATAATTTCCACCACTCTAGCCGATGCTTGGCATTGCCCATGGTGATCTTAGGTGTGTGTGCTGCTGCTCGGCCATGGAAACCCATTTCAAGAAGCTCCCGACGATCAGTTCTTGTGCGGACGTTGGTTAGTTGAGGTAATTTAAATAATATGTAGGAAGGGGTAAAGTGAGTAGCAGCAGTGAGTAGCAGCAAGTAGCAGTAGCTTAATAAAAGAAGAGGGGGGAGACTGAAGGCAAATAGCCTGGGTAGCCATTTAATTAGCTGTTCAGCAGTTTTAAGGCTTGGGGGTAGAAGCTGTTAATAAGCTTTTGGACATAGACTTAGGCAGCAGAGAGAACAGTCTATGACTAGAGTAATTGGAGTCTTTGGCAATTTGTAGGGCTTTCCTCTGACATCTCCTGGTATAGAGGTCCTGGATGGCAAGAGGCTTGGCCCCAGTGATGTACTGGGCCATACGCACTTCCCTAGGTAGAGCCTTGCGCTCGGAGGCCGAGCGGTTGTCATACCAGGCGGTGATGCAATCAGTCATGATGCTCTCAATGGTGCAGCTGTAGATCTTTTTGACAGAATTCTTATATAGGTGTTCCTTTTGTCCAGGTGGGAAAGGGCAGTGTTGAGTGCAATAGAGATTGCGTCATCCGTTGATCTGTTGGGGCGGCTTACAAATTGGAGTGGATCTAGCATTTCTGGGATGATGGTGTTGATGTGAGCCATGACCAGCAGTTCAAAGCACTTCATGGCTACAGACGTGAGTGCTAAGGGTCGGTAGTCATTTAGGCAGGTTACCTTGGTGTTCTTGGACACAGGGACTATGATGGTCTGCTTGAAACATGTAGGTAATACAGAATCGGACAGGGATAGGTTGAAAATGTCTGTGAAAAGACTTGCCAGCTAGTCAGCACATGCTCGCAGTACAAGTCTTGGTAATCTGTCTGGTGCTGAGGCCTAGTGAATGTTGACCTGCTACGCCGAGTGTGACCACACAGTCGTACGGAACAGCTGGTGCTCTCATGCATGCTTCAGTGTTGCTTGCCTCGAAGCGCGCATAGAAGTAGTTTAGCTTGTTTGGTAGGCTTGTGTCAATGGAAAGCTGTGGCTCCATAATAGTTTGCAAGCCCTGCCACATCAGACAAGCGTCGGAGCCGGTATAGTAGGATTAAATCTTAGTCCTGTATTTATGCTTTGCCTGTTTGATGGTTCATTTGAAAGCGATATTGTTTATAATCCTCCGGGTTAGAGTCCCGCTACTTGAAAGTGGCAGTATGTTTACATCCACTGCCAGAGAAAGGTTCACATGGGCAGGGCTTATTATAAATACAGTATACAAGCCAAGCTCTCCTCCGTTCACAACTTCTATCACTTCTCTCCTCCATTCACAACTTCTATCACTGCTCTCCTCCATTTACAACTTCTATCTCTCCTCCGTTCACAACTTCTATCACTTCTCTCCTCCGTTCACAACTTCTATCACTTCTCTCCTCCGTTCACAACTTCTATCACTTCTCTCCTCCATTCACAACTTCTATCACTTCTCTCCTCCGTTCACAACTTCTATCACTTCTCTCCTCCGTTCACAACTTCTATCTCTCCTACGTTCACAACTTCTATCACTTCTCTCCTCCGTTCACAACTTCTATCACTTCTCTCCTCCTTTCACAACTTCCATCACTTGTCTGAGCTGTCCATCCAGACTCTGAAAGAAATTGAAGAAGCAGTATCCATGACCAACACGATGACATCAACGGTCCTCATTAGCTTCCTGGCTTGTCTGCTCCTGGCCAATGTTGAAGGTAACATCTCTGAAATATCTTCAATTATATTTCTAATATCTTTGACATCTTTATTAGAAGTCTGTAGCATATGAATTGACTTGCAAATCCTGGGAGATGTGTAGTAAAATATTAGGTTTGATTTCTGACTGAAGAGTTTAGTTCTTAGCTGCAATAATGCCATAACCAAACATGCCATAAACTTTTCTTGTCATCCCCAGGCCAGGTGGGTCATTCTAAAGCTCGGTGCCTGTGTCTGAATGGACTGGTGAACCACGTTAAACCTCTTCACATTGAGAAGCTCGAGGTGTACACCTCCAGCCACTCCTGCAGGAACATGGAGATCATGTAAGAAATCAATCTATCTATCTATCTATCTATCTATCTATCTATCTATCTATCTGTCTGTCTATCTGTCTGTCTGTCTGTCTGTCTGTCTGTCTGTCTGTCTGTCTGTCTGTCTGTCTGTCTGTGTTTGTACCATATTAATATCAGTGCATATTGTGACCAGCTCAGTAGATGGACACAATGGTAAATGTTGCTATTTATTTGTACACCTGCTAGGAGGATAATATTATTTCTCTATATGCTCAGTTGGAAAGTGGTGAAGGCTAACTTCTAACAGTAGTCTCTCTCTCCTTGTATATTCAGTGTCACTCTGAAGAACGGAGAAGGGAAGAAGTGTCTGAATCCAGAGGCTCCATTTGCAAAGAAAATCATTGAGAAAATAATGAACAAACAAAGGTGAGGACAACATATGCAGACTTCAATACACACTAACTGATCCATATGCATCTTTTTCAACAGAGCAATACTCAGTACATCAGTATTATATCAGTACATCAGTATTATATCAGTACATCACTATTATATCAGTACATCAGTATTATATCAGTACATCAGTATTATATCAGTACATCAGTATTATATCAGTACATCAGTATTATATCAGTACATCAGTATTATATCAGTACTATATCAGTACATCAGTATTATATCAGTACATCAGTATTATATCAGTACATCAGTATTATATCAGTATATCAGTATTATATCAGTATATCAGTATTACATCAGTACATCACTATTATATCAGTACATCAGTATTATATCAGTATATCAGTATTACATCAGTACATCACTATTATATCAGTACATCACTATTATATCAGTACATCACTATTATATCAGTACATCACTATTATATCAGTACATCAGTACATCAGTATTATATCAGTACATCATTATTATATCAGTATATCAGTATTACATCAGTATATCAGTATTACATCAGTACATCACTATTATATCAGTACATCAGTATTATATCAGTATATCAGTATTACATCAGTACATCAGTATTATATCAGTACATCATTATTATATCAGTATATCAGTATTACATCAGTACATCAGTATATCAGTATTACATCAGTATTTCAGTATTTCAGTATCATATCAGTACATCATTATATCAGTATTATATCAGTATTATATCAGTATTATATCAGTATACCAGTATTATATCAGTACATCAGTATATCGGTACATCAATAAGTCAATACATCGATTCATTGCTATATCAGTACATCAGTACATCAGTATTATATCAGTACATCAGTATACCACTATATATCAGTACACCAATATATCAGTACATCAGTATTATATCAGTACATCAGTATATCACTATATATCAGTACACCAATATATCAGTACACCAGTATATCAGTACATCAGTATTATATCAGTACATCAGTATATCACTATATATCAGTACACCAATATATCAGTACACCAGTATATCAGTACATCAGTATTATATCAGTACATCAGTATATCACTATATATCAGTACATCAGTATACCAGAATCAGTATGTCAGTACATCAGTATGTCAGTATATCTTGAGTCTCTATTTATTAGTAGTTAATTATTAAGTTACTAATTATATAAGTATAATAATTGATGTTTTATTTCAGGAGTGTGCAGTAAATCTGTGAACTAATGACACCAATCCCATTGAGAACTTGATGGAACAGAGAGCACCATGAGAGAGAGCTCATCCGGATTAATTACCACAGTTGAGTCAATGCACTGAAGACTGCCTGAGTACGTTTACACTCTTTAATGGTACTTAGAAAGTCGTGTTTTAAATTGACAAAATTGGTATATCTTACACCATATGACTTACTAGTTGAGAGACATTCATAACATCTTCCAATGGAAACTTAAATAGGCTGACATTTAAGTTTTTTTAGGTCAGTTTAATCTTTTCTTGAATGTTCAATTGTTCATTGTTCATTTATGCAATTGAAAATACAAAAAGCATGTAAATATGTAGGTATATTTTTTCATTTTGGAAGGTCAAGACTTGAAATGTTTTACATTTTGTTTAGTGATCAAAATGATCAACATCTGTGTAAATACTGTATATTCTATATGTGTTGTTTACTTTTTCTATCAAAATATTAAAAACGCATTTGACTCTACTTTCTGCTCTATTTTACCTCTGTTCAGCTAGTCTTTGATAGCACACCAAAGGTCACTACAATGATGAAAGTCAGATAACAGACTATGTAGAGTGTGATGTCTTCTAGAACATAGCCTAAAGGAACACATTATGTAGAGTGAGATGTCTTCTAGAACATAGCCTAAAGGAACACATTATGTAGAGTGCGATGTCTTCTAGAACATAGCCTAAAGGAACACATTATGTAGAGTGTGATGTCTTCTAGAACATAGCCTAAAGGAACACATTATGTCGAGTGTGATGTCTTCTAGAACATAGCCTAAAGGAACACATTATGTAGAGTGTGATGTCTTCTAGAACATAGCCTAAAGAAACACATTATGTCGAGTGGGATGTCTTCTAGAACATAGCCTAAAGAAACACAAACACATCTAGAAATCATGATCAGTTTTAGCAGCAACTACACGTGTATAGAGCTTTCATAACATCTTCATAAAAACAAAATAGATGCTTCATAAATACTTAAATACTACACCTGGCTATCAGAGGAGTCTTGTCTGGCAGTGAAACAGTTCATTCAGCATCATTTAATGCATTAAAAATATATATATCTGATATTGCTGAAACAAATGTATGTTTCTACTGACAATTGAGATGTACAAACTATGGCATAAGGGGACGATAAACAGATAAGAGGCAATCCGTATTTTTGATGAAGACATTAATGAGCGAGCGAGGACGGACGTGGTCAATATAACTATTTCTTCAGCACTTTTGAAATGTACAGCGACAGAATTCAGAACATGGGTGTCAGGACCCGGTTACGAACCTGGGTCTCCGGAGTGAGAAACAGTCACTTAACCAACTGAGCCACGAATAGTCAGCAGAACCCAGAAGATGAGGCAGACACAGCAGTACTTAAGACGGTGTATTTAATAAAGTAAAAAGGAGAAGTCCTTCAAAACAAAAATGGCAAATCCAAAAGGTGGTAGGAATAGCACAAAAAAGCCTCAAGAGATACTCAAAAACAAAAACAGAATTCCACAAGAGCATCCACCGGAATCGACAAGAATACACAGAACACTAGGGCTGGGTGCTAACATACAAACACAGAGCACAGAACTGAGGGAAACTAAGGGTTTAAATACAATCAGGGGAAAAACGAGGCACAGGTGCAAATAATAATGGGGAACAAGGGAAAAAACATAAGGTCAAAAAGCACAATGGGGGCATCTAGTGACCAAAACCCGGAACAACCCTGGCCAAATCCTGACAATGGGCCGTTCTTACAGTGTTCTCCGTGTACACCAAGTCAGAACCATAGGATAAATAAAGGGGGCTCTTACCATATTTGATAATGACATTTCTTGAAAACAGGCTATAGGCTACACATGCACCATCAAGTCAGAACAGTAGGCTAAGTTTTGAGGGGGAAAGGAACCAAATTATTAGGGTGAGGCACATGGGCTACTATCTGCTAACTACACAACATACACTTTGTATTACTTTCTTAGCTACAGTATACATATCTCCCATGTAATGTAGGTATTCCTCTTGTCCAGATGGGTTAGGGCAGTGTGCAGTGTGATTGCATTACCACAAAAATGGACGAGGCAAGTAGAATGGGAAAAAAGTAAGGAACTTGTATGACGGACCTGTATTAAAGAACATAAATGGTTAAAGAAAAGTGTGATAAATAAAAACATAAACCAATTTCATTTCCAACTAAAAAACTGACAGCAGAGCCCCTAGTCCCACTCAACATGCCTCAGATACCTCCTTGCTCCCACCTCCCACACATGCGGTGACCTCACCCAGCATAACTAGTGCGTCCAGAGATGTAACCTCTCTTATCATCACTCAATGCCTAGGTTTACCTCCACTGTACCCGCATCCCACCATACCCCTGTCTGAACATTATGCACTGAATATATTCTACTACGCCCAGAAATCTGCTCCTTTTATCCTCTGTCCCCAATGCACTAGACGACCAGTTTTGATAGCCTTTAGCCGTACCATCATCCTACTCCTCCTCTGTTCCTCAGGTGATGTGGAGGCTAAATCAGGCCCTGTGTGGTCCTAAGCACTTTCATTTGTTGACTTATGTACAGTGGGGCAAAAAAGTATTTAGTCAGCCACCAATTGTGCAAGTTCTCCCACTTAAAAAGATGAGAGAGGCCTGTAATTTTCATCATAGGTACACTTCAACTATGACAGACAAAATGAGAAAAAAAATCCAGAAAATCACATTGTAGGATGTTTAATGAATTTATTCGCAAATTATGGTGGTAAATAAGTATTTGGTCACCTACAAACAAGCAAGATTTCTGCCTCTCACAGACCTGTAACTTCTTCTTTAAGAGGCTCCTCTGTCCTCCACTCGGTACCTGTATTAATGGCACCTGTTTGAACTTGTTATCAGTATAAAAGACACCTGTCCACAACCTCAAACAGTCACACTTCAAACTCCACTATGGCCATGACCAAAGAGCTGTCAAAGGACAGCAGAAACAAAATTGTAGACCTGCACCAGGCTGGTAAGACTGCATCTGCAATAGGTAAGCAGCTTGCTTTGAAGAAATCAACTGAGGGAGCAATTATTAAGAAATGGAAGACAAACAAGACCACTGATAATCTCCCTCGGTCTGGGGCTCCACGCAAGATTACATTACATTTAAGTCATTTAGCAGACGCTCTTATCCAGAGCGACTTACAAATTGGTGAATTCACCTTCTGACATCCAGTGGAACAGCCACTTTACAATAGTGCATCTAAATCATTTAAGGGGGGGGTGAGAAGGATTACTTATCCTATCCTAGGTATTCCTTGAAGAGGTGGGGTTTCAGGTGTCTCCGGAAGGTGGTGATTGACTCCGCTGTCCTGGCGTCGTGAGGGAGTTTGTTCCACCATTGGGGGGCCAGAGCAGCGAACAGTTTTGACTGGGCTGAGCGGGAACTGTACTTCCTCAGTGGTAGGGAGGCGAGCAGGCCAGAGGTGGATGAACGCAGTGCCCTTGTTTGGGTGTAGGGCCTGATCAGAGCCTGGAGGTACTGCGGTGCCGTTCCCCTCACAGCTCCGTAGGCAAGCACCATGGTCTTGTAGCGGATGCGAGCTTCAACTGGAAGCCAGTGGAGAGAGCGGAGGAGCGGGGTGACGTGAGGTCAAAATGATCACAAGAACGGTGAGCAAAAATCCCAGAACCACACAGAGGGACCTAGTGAATGACCTAGTGAATGAGACCTAGTGAATGAGAGCTGGGACCAAAGTAACAAAGCCTATCATCAGTAACATACTACGCCGCCAGGGACTCAAATCCTGCAGTGCCAGATGTGTCCCCCTGCTTAAGCCAGCACATGTCCAGGCCCATCTGAAGTTTGCTAGAGAGCATTTGGATGATCCAGAAGAAGATTGGGAGAATGTCATATGGTCAGATGAAACCAAAATAGAACTTTTTGGTAAAAACTCAACTCGTTGTGTTTGGAGGACAAAGAATGCTGAGTTGCATCCAAAGAACACCATACCTACTGTGAAGCATGGGGGTGGAAACATCATGCTTTGGGGCTGTTTTCCTGCAAAGGGACCAGGACGACTGATCCGTGTAAAGAAAAGAATGAATGGGGCCATGTATCGTGAGGTTTTGAGTGAAAACCTCCTTCCATCAGCAAGGGCATTGAAGATGAAACGTGGCTGGGTCTTTCAGCATGACAATGATCCCAAACACACCGCCCGGGCAATGAAGGAGTGGCTTCGTAAGAAGCATTTCAAGGTCCTGGAGTGGCCTAGCCAGTCTCCAGATCTCAACTCTATAGAAAATCTTTGGAGGCAGTTGAAAGTCTGTGTTGCCCAGCAACAGCCCCAAAACATCACTATTCTAGAGGAGATCTGCATGGAGGAATGGGCCAAAATACCAGCAACAGTGTGTGAAAACCTTGTGAAGACTTACAGAAAATGTTTGCCCTCTGTCATTGCCAACAAAGGGTATTTAACAAAGTATTGAGATAAACTTTTGTTATTGACCAAATACTTATTTTCCACCATAATTTGCAAATACATTAATTAAAAATCCTACAATGTGATTTTCTGGATAAAAAAAATCTCATTTTGTCTGTCATAGTTGAAGTGTACCTATGATGAAAATTACAGGCCTCTCTCATCTTTTTAAGTGGGAGAACTTGCACAATTGGTGGCTGACTAAATACTTTTTTGCCCCACTGTAACCAAAAAAGCCTTGGTTTCATGCATGTTAACATCAGAAGCCTCCTCCTTAAGTTTGTTTTACTCACTGCTTTAGCACACTCCGCCAGCCCTGATGTCCTTGCCGTGTCTGAATCCTGGCTTAGGAAGGCCACCAAAAAGGTTTTCATCGCCAACTACAATATTTTCTGTCAGGATAGAACTGCCACAGAAGAGGAGTTGCAATCTACTGCAGAGATACCCTGCAAAGTTCTGTCATACTTTCCAGGTCTATGCCCAAACAGTTCGAGCTTCTAATTTTAAAAATTAATCTCTCCAGAAATAAGTCTCTCACTGTTGCCGCCTGTTCTAGACCCCCCTCAGCTCCCAGCCGTGCCCTGGACACCATATGTGAATTGATTACCTCCCATATATCTTCAGAGTTTGTTCCACTACGTGACCTAAACTGGGATATGCTTAACACTCTGACCGTCCTACAATCTAAGCTAGATGCCCTCAATCTCACACAAATTATTAAGGAACCCACCAGGTACAAACCTAAATCTGTAAACCTGGGCACCCTCATAGATATTACCCTGACCAACTCGCCCTCCAAATACACCTCTGCTGTTTTCAATCAGGATCTCAGCTATCACTGCCTCTTTGCCTGCATCTGCTATGGGTCTGCGGTCAAAGACCACCCCTCATCACTGTCAAACTCTCCCTAAAACACTTCTGCGAGCAGGCCTTTCTAATCGACCTGGCCCGGGTATCCTTGAAGGATATTTACCTCACCCCGTCAGTCGAGGATGCCTGGTCGTTCTTTAAAAGTAATTTCCTCACCATCTTAAATAAGCATGCCCCTTTCAAAAAATGCAGAATTAGGAACATATATAGGCCTTGGTTCATTCCAGACCTGACTACCCTCGAGCAGCACAAAAACCTCTTGTGGTGGACTGCACTAGCATCGAATAGTCCCCACGATATGGAACTTTTCAGGGAAGTCAGGAACCAATACAAGCAGTCAGTCAGGAAAGCAAAGGCTAGCTTTTTCAAACAGAAATGTGCATCCTGTAGCTCTAACCACAAAAAGTTTTGGGACACTGTAAAGTCCATGGATAATAAGAGCACCTCCTCCCAGCTGCCCACTGCCCTGAGTCTAGGTAACACGGCCACCACCGATAGATCCACAATAATCGAGAATTTCAATAAGCATTTCTCTATGACTGGCCCATGCTTTCCTCCTGGCTACCCCAACCCCGGCCAACAGCTCCACACCCCCCACAGCTACTTGCCCAAGCCTCCCCAGCTTCTCCTTCACCCAAATCCAGATAGCAGATGTTCTGAAAGAGCTGCAAAACCTGGACCCATACAAATCAGCTGGGCCAGACAATCTGGACATTCTCTTTCTAAAATTATCTGCCGCCATTGTTGCAACCCCTATTAACAGTCTGTTCAACCTCTCTTTCATATTGTCCGAGATCCCTAAAGATTGGAAAGATACCGTAGTCATCCCCATCTTCAATAGGGGGTGACACTCTCGACCCAAACTGCAAGAGACTTGTATCCATCCTGTCATGGCTTTATAAAGTTCAAAAGCCAAGTTCTAAAGCCAAGTTCTAAAGTTCTAAAGTTCTAAAGCCAAGTTCTAAAGTTCTAAAGTTCTAAAGCCAAGTTCTAAAGTTCTAAAGCTAAGTTCTAAAGTTCTAAATCCAAGTTCTAAAGTTCTAATGTCAAGTTCTAAAGTTTTAAAGCCAAGTTCTAAAGTTCTAACGCCAAGTTCTAAAGTTCTAAAGTCAAGTTCTAAAGTTCTAAAGTTCTAAAGCCAAGTTCTAAAGTTCTTAAACCAAGTTCTAAAGTTCTAAAGCCAAGTTCTAAAGTTCTAAAGCCAAGTTCTAAAGTTCTAAAGTTCTAAAGTCAAGTTCTAAAGCCAAGTTAATAAACAGATCACTGATCATTTCGAATCCCACCGTACCTTCTTCACTGTGCAATCCGGTTTCCAAGCTGGTCACAGGTGCACCTCAGCCACGCTCAAGGTCCTAAACAATATCATAACCGCTATCAATAAAAGACAGTACTGTGCAACCGTCTTCATCGACCTGGCCAAGGCTTTCGACTCTGTCAATCACCGTATTCTTATCGGCAGACTCAACAGCCTTGGTTTCTCTAATGACTTCATCGCCTGCTTCACCTACTTCTTCTCAGATAGAGTTCAGTGTGTCAAATTGGAGGGCCTGTTGTCTGGTCCTCTGGCAGTCTCTATGGGGGTGCCACAAGGTTAAATTCTCAGGCCGACTCTTTTCTCTATATATATCAACGATGTCGGTCTTGCTGCGGGTGATTCCCTGGTCCACCTCTACACAGACGACACCATTCTGTATATATCTGGCACTTCTTTGGATACTGTGTTAACAAACCTCCAAAAGCGCTTCAATGCCAAATGAAACTCCTTCCGTGGCCTCCACCTGCTTTTAAATGCTAGTAAAACTAAATGCATGCTTTTCAACCGTTCGCTGCCCGCTGCCCGCACCCGCCCGCCCCACTAGCATCACTACTCTGGACGGTTCTGACTTATAATATGTGGACAACAAATACCCAAGTGTCTGGCTAGACTGTAAACTCTCCTTCCAGACTCATATTAAACATCACCAATCCAAAATTAAATCTAGATTCAGCTTCCTATTTCGCAACAACGCCTCCTTCACTCACACCTCCAAACATACTCTCGTAAAACTAACTAGCCTACCGATCCTCGACTTCGGCGATGTCATTGACAAAATAGCCTCCAACACTCTGCTCAGCAAACTGGATGTAGTCTATCACAGTGCCATCCATTCTGTCACCAAAGCCCCATATACCCCCCACCACTGTGACCTGTATGCTCTAGTCAGCTGGCCCTCGCTACATATTCACTGCCCGAACCATTGGCTCCAGGTCATCTATAAGTCTATGCTAGGTAAAGCTTCGCCTTATGTCAGCTACGATAACATCACCCACCCATAGCACGCGCTCCAGCAGGTACATCTCACTGGTCATCCCCAAAGCCAACACCTCCTTTGGCCGCCTTTCCTTCCAGTTCTCTGCTGCCAATGACTGGAACGAGTTGCACAAATCGCTGAAGCTGGAGACTTATATTTCCCTCACTAACTTTAAACATCAGCTATCTGAGCAGCTAACCGATCGATGCAGCTGTACATAGCCCATCTGTAAATAGCCCTTCCAATCGACCTACCTCCTCCCATTATTGTTTTTATTTACTTTTCTGCTCTTTTGCACACCAGTATTTCTACTTGCACATCATCATCTGCACATCTATCACTCCAGTGTTTATTTGCTAAATTGTAATTACCTCGCTACTATGGCCTATTTATTGCCTTTCCTCATCGTGCCATTTGCACACACTGTATGTAGTCTTTTTTCTATTGTGTTATTGACTGTACGTTTGTTTATTCCATGTGTAACTCCGTGTTGTTGTTTGTGTCCCACTGCTTTGCTTTATCTTGGCCAGGACGCAGTTGTAAATGAGAACTTGTTCTCAACTAGCCTACCTGGTTAAATAAAGGTGAAATAAAAAAATAAAAATGTATTTTGGTATTGTCCATATGTAGCTTGTTTTTGGTCACAGGTCCAGGGATGGCTGAAGAATTGCAACATTTGCCTAGAACTAACACTGCAGACAGCAATAAAGGGTGATTTTAAAAGCCATAGTCAATCAATCAATAATATAATAATTATTTTAGCAAATCTGTAGAAGCTATGAGAATAAAAAGGTTCAGCACTTTTGTGAAGCATCATGGCACAGTTGAAAAATAAATGGCAAATAGAAATCCAAAATGGATGGTGTTGAGAGACAGATGGGAGGGGTTGAATGGAGCTGAAGTAGCACATTTACAAATAGAAATCCAAAATGGATGGTGTTGAGAGACAGATGGGAGGGGTTGAATGGAGCTGAAGTAGCACAGTTACAAATAGAAATCAAACTGGATGGACATCAGAAATAGAGGAAAAATGTAAAAACAAACAAAATATAACTATTGTAAAATAGACTGTGTCTGTAAAATGTGTATAAGATGTATAAACTGAAGGTAGAAGCCTGAGTGTTTATTATGTGTATGTATATCTGTATATGCATGCATGTGTGTATGTAGGTGTATATATATGTACCAAAAACAGATATGGGGGATTGGAAATGATGCAGACAATTACATTGATGGAAAAAACAATCTTTTCACAATTTTAAGCTGATCCACCCCTAAAAAAATAAAAAAAAATATGTATGTTATCGCCGTGAGCCTTGATCAATAAATGGTCAAAAATTCAACCATTTGAAAGACAGTATATGAACAGTATGTAATACAGTACATTGTACGAAGCCCATTGTATTTACTTCAATAAGAAGATTTATGAAACTATTGGACTTCAGTTCAGTGCTTCACTAAATCATACTGCTGCACACTTGAACTGCACTGTTGGTTAAGGGCTTGTAAGTAAGCATTTCATGGTCTACACTTTGTATTCGGCTTATGTGACAAATAAAGTTTAATTTGATTCATATGTGACCTTCAGCTCAGGGGACAATTGTAGGAAACACTATTATCTCAACATATCCTGTCTTATCACCTCATCATATCCACATATGAAGGCAGGAAACCTGTCTATGGTTTGACAGGTACGTCCCCCTCTCTGGGAGTTACCCTGCATCTCCACATGTTGTCACATGCCACACCCACAAAATGGATGTTTCAATCCCCCTACATCTAAACTCTATGCCACTGTGTAAAGATGTTCATCAAGCACCAGAGGGCGCTAACGTCATGTGTCATTCTGTCAGTGTTGCTTAGCCTCACTATCACTATTTCACTGACGACCACCACACCACGAAGTCTATAGAAAAACACAAAGTTTACGCCCATTAATTTGATTGTACATTTTCAAGTCCTGCAGATAAAAATGCATTTTTTCTCAGCTGAATAAACCAGCTGAATAAACCAGCTGATTTAACCAGCTGAATAAACCAGCTGAATAAACCAGCTGAATAAACCAGCTGAATAAACCAGCTGAATAAACCAGCTGAATAAACCAGCTGATTAAACCAGCTGAATAAACCAGCTGAATAAACCAGCTGAATAAACCAGCTGAATAAACCAGCTGATTAAACCAGCTGAATAAACCAGCTGAATAAACCAGCTGAATAAACCAGCTGATTAAACCAGATGAATAAACCAGCTGATTAAACCAGATGAATAAGCCAGCTGATTAAACCAGATGAATAAGCCAGCTGATTAAATTAAACCAGTGCTCATGATAATGACAAAAGGAACTCCAAAAGAGACTGGTCTCCACCCGTACACACCTAGACACTCTGTATTCCCCCTTATCACCATGTCTAACACACCAGACAGAAGCATCCCAAAGTGGAACCTATTTAGTGCAGTTTTGTTTGTTCTTTGTGGGTTCCTTCGTGGTTCCTTGTGGGGAAACCTACTTAGGGATGAGGGAACAAAGGAATGAGGGAACACATGGTTGAGGGAACATAGGGGTGAGAGAAAATATGGCCCAGGGAACATAGGGCCCGGGGAACATAGGGCTGAGGGAATGTATGGCTGAGGGAACATAGGGCCCGGGGAACATAGGGCTGAGGGAATGTATGGCTGAGGGAACATAGGGCTGAGGGAACATAGGGCTGAGGGAACATAGGGCTGAGGGAACATAGGGCCCGGGGAACGTAGGGCCCGGGGAACATAGGGCTGAGGGAATGTATGGCTGAGGGAACATAGGGCCCGGGGAACATAGGGCTGAGGAAATGTATGGCTGAGGGAACATAGGGTTGAGGGAACACAGGGATGAGGGAACATAGGGCTGAGGGAACACAGGGATGAGGGAACATAGGGGTGAGAGAAAATATGGCCCAGGGAACATAGGGCCCGGGGAACATAGGGCTGAGGGAATGTATGGCTGAGGGAACATAGGGCTGAGGGAATGTATGGCTGAGGGAACATAGGGCCCGGGGAACATAGGGCTGAGGAAATGTATGGCTGAGGGAACATAGGGTTGAGGGAACACAGGGATGAGGGAACATAGGGCTGAGGGAACATAGGGCCCGGGGAACGTAGGGCCCGGGGAACATAGGGCTGAGGGAATGTATGGCTGAGGGAACATAGGGCCCGGGGAACATAGGGCTGAGGAAATGTATGGCTGAGGGAACATAGGGTTGAGGGAACACAGGGATGAGGGAACATAGGGCTGAGGGAACACAGGGATGAGGGAACATAGGGCTGAGGGAACTTAGGGCTGAGGGAACATAGAGCTGAGGGAACACAGGGATGAGGGAACATAGGGCTGAGGGAACTTAGGGCTGAGGGAACATAGAGCTGAGGGAACATAGGGTTGAGGGAGCACAGACATGGTCCTAAGCTAGGCATGCTAATTTCCAATGGAAACGGGACAACACACATCTATGAGAGATAGCTAGAATAACAATTCTAACAGTTTCCACATGATACTGCCTGGGACATTGTGATTCTCGTGGTCAGTGCTATGGCCTACTCCAAAGAATGCGTTTCCACTGCTCCAGAGTAAAATGGGGGCATAATTTCCACCACTCTAGCCGATGCTTGGCATTGCCCATGGTGATCTTAGGTGTGTGTGCTGCTGCTCGGCCATGGAAACCCATTTCAAGAAGCTCCCGACGATCAGTTCTTGTGCGGACGTTGGTTAGTTGAGGTAATTTAAATAATATGTAAGAAGGGGTAAAGTAAGTAGCAGCAGTGAGTAGCAGCAAGTAGCAGTAGCTTAATAAAAGAAGAGGGGGAGACTGAAGGCAAATAGCCTTGGTAGCCATTTAATTAGCTGTTCAGCAGTTTTAAGGCTTGGGGGTAGAAGCTGTTAATAAGCTTTTGGACATAGACTTAGGCAGCAGAGAGAACAGTCTATGACTAGAGTAACTGGAGTCTTTGGCAATTTGTAGGGCTTTCCTCTGACATCTCCTGGTATAGAGGTCCTGGATGGCAAGAGGCTTGGCCCCAGTGATGTACTGGGCCATACGCACTTCCCTCTGTAGAGCCTTGCGCTCGGAGGCCGAGCGGTTGTCATACCAGGCGGAGTTGCAATCAGTCATGATGCTCTCAATGGTGCAGCTGTAGAACTTTTTGACAGAATTCTCATATAGGTGTTCCTATTGTCCAGGTGGGAAAGGGCAGTGTTGAGTGCAATAGAGATTGCGTCATCCGTTGATCTGTTGGGGCGGCTTACAAATTGGAGTGGATCTAGCATTTCTTGGATGATGGTGTTGATGTGAGCCATGACCAGCAGTTCAAAGCACTTCATGACTACAGACGTGAGTGCTAAGGGTCAGTAGTCATTTAGGCAGGTTACCTTGGTGTTCTTGGACACAGGGACTATGATGGTCTGCTTGAAACATGTAGGTAATACAGAATCGGACAGGGATAGGTTGAAAATGTCTGTGAAAAGACTTGCCAGCTAGTCAGCACATGCTCGCAGTACAAGTCTTGGTAATCTGTCTGGTGCTGAGGCCTAGTGAATGTTGACCTGCTACGCCGAGTGTGACCACACAGTCGTCCGGACAAGCTGGTGCTCTCATGTATGCTTCAGTGTTGCTTGCCTCGAAGCGCGCATAGAAGTAGTTTAGCTTGTCTGGTAGGCTTGTGTCAATGGAAAGCTGTGGCTCCATAATAGTTTGCAAGCCCTGCCACATCAGACAAGCGTCGGAGCCGGTATAGTAGGATTAAATCTTAGTCCTGTATTTATGCTTTGCCTGTTTGATGGTTCATTTGAAAGCGATATTGTTTATAATCCTCCGGGTTAGAGTCCCGCTACTTGAAAGTGGCAGTAAGTTTACATCCACTGCCAGAGAAAGGTTCACATGGGCAGGGCTTATTATAAATACAGTATACAAGCCAAGCTCTCCTCCGTTCACAACTTCTATCACTTCTCTCCTCCATTCACAACTTCTATCACTGCTCTCCTCCATTTACAACTTCTATCTCTCCTCCGTTCACAACTTCTATCACTTCTCTCCTCCGTTCACAACTTCTATCACTTCTCTCCTCCGTTCACAACTTCTATCACTTCTCTCCTCCATTCACAACTTCTATCACTTCTCTCCTCCGTTCACAACTTCTATCACTTCTCTCCTCCGTTCACAACTTCTATCTCTCCTACGTTCACAACTTCTATCACTTCTCTCCTCCGTTCACAACTTCTATCACTTCTCTCCTCCTTTCACAACTTCCATCACTTGTCTGAGCTGTCCATCCAGACTCTGAAAGAAATTGAAGAAGCAGTATCCATGACCAACACGATGACATCAACGGTCCTCATCAGCTTCCTGGCCTGTCTGCTCCTGGCCAATGTTGAAGGTAACATCTCTGAAATATCTTCAATTATATTTCTAATATCTTTGACATCTTTATTAGAAGTCTGTAGCATATGAATTGACTTGCAAATCCTGGGAGATGTGTAGTAAAATATTAGGTTTGATTTCTGACTGAAGAGTTTAGTTCTTAGCTGCAATAATGCCATAACCAAACATGCCATAAACTTTTCTTGTCATCTCCAGGCCAGGTGGGTCATTCTAAAGCTCGGTGCCTGTGTCTGAATGGACTGGTGAACCACGTTAAACCTCTTCACATTGAGAAGCTCGAGGTGTACACCTCCAGCCACTCCTGCAGGAACATGGAGATCATGTAAGAAATCTGTCTGTCTGTCTGTCTGTCTGTCTGTCTGTCTGTCTGTCTGTCTGTCTGTCTGTCTGTCTGTCTGTCTGTCTGTCTGTCTGTCTGTCTGTCTGTCTGTTTGTCTGTCTGTCTGTCTGTCTACCATATTAATATCAGTGCATATTGTGACCAGCTCAGGAGATGGACACAATGGTAAATGTTGCTATTTATTTGTACACCTGCTAGGAGGATAATATTATTTCTCTATATGCTCAGTTGGAAAGTGGTGAAGGCTAACTTCTAACAGTAGTCTCTCTCTCCTTGTATATTCAGTGTCACTCTGAAGAACAGAAAAGGGAAGAAGTGTCTGAATCCAGAGGCTCCATTTGCAAAGAAAACCATTGAGAAAATAATGAACAAACAAAGGTGAGGACAACATATGCAGACTTCATTACAGATTCAATACACACTAACTGATCCATATGCATCTTTTTCAACAGAGCAATAACATCTGAAGGTGAGGACTTTAGTATATTAGTACATTAGAACATCAGTATGTCAGTACATCAGTACAATAGTATATCAGTACATTATAACATTAGCATATCAGTACATCAGTACATTAGTATGTCAGCACATCAGTACATCAGTACGTCAGTACATCAGTACGTCAGTACGTCAGTATGCTAGTATGTCAGTACATTAGTATGTCAGCACATCAGTACGTCAGTACATAGGTACGTCAGTACGTCAGTACATAGGTACGTCAGTACGTCAGTACATAGGTACGTCAGTACGTCAGTACATAGGTACGTCAGTACGTCAGTATGTCAGTATATATGTACATCAGTACATTAGTACATCAGTACATCAGTATGTCAGTATATCAGTACATCAGTATATCAGTACATCAGAATGTCAGTATATCAGTACATGAGTACATCAGTACATGAGTACATCAGAATGTCAATATATCAGTACATGAGTACATCAGTATATCAGTACATCAGTATATCAATTACATCAATATATCAGTACATCAGTACATCAGTACATGAGTACATCAGTACATGAGTACATCAGAATGTCAATATATCAGTACATGAGTACATCAGTATATCAGTACATCAGTATATCAATTACATCAATATATCAGTACATCAGTACATCAGTACATGAGTACATCAGTATATCAGTACATCAGTATGTCAGTATACTCGTACATCAGTACATAAGTATGTCATTATATCAGTACATCAGTATGTCATTATATCAGTACATAAGTATGTCATTATATCAGTACATCAGTATGTCATTATATCAGTACATCAGTATGTCATTATATCAGTACATCAGTATATCAGTATCAGTATATCAGCGTATTTTGAATCTGTATTTATTAGTAGTTGTATTAATAATACATGTATTAGTTATGTAATTATAATAATTGATGTTTTATTTCAGGAGTGTGCAGTAAATCTGTGAACTAATGACACCAATCCCATTGAGAACTTGATGGAACAGAGAGCACCATGAGAGAGAGCTCATCCGGATTAATTACCACAGTTGAGTCAATGCACTGAAGACTGCCTGAGTACGTTTACACTCTTTAATGGTACTTAGAAAGTCGTGTTTTAAATTGACAAAATTAGTATGTCTTACACAATATGACTTACTAGTTGAGAAACATTCCTAGAATTTTCAATGGAAAAGTAAGCAGGCAGATGTGTTTTTTTAGGTCAGTTTCATATTTTTGTTCATTGCTATTCATTTATGCTATTGAAAATATAAAATGCATGTCAAGAATTAAAATGTTCTACATTTTGTTTAGTTATCAAAATGATCAACATCTGTGTAAATACTGTATATTCTATATGTGTTGTTTACGTTTTCTATCAAAATAATAAAGACGCATTGACTCTACCTTCTGCTCTATTTTACCTCTGTTCAGCTAGTCTTTAATAGCACACCAAAGGTCACTACAATGATGAAAGTCAGATGTCTTCTAGAACATAACCTAAAGGAACACATTATGTAAAGTGAGATGTCTTCTAGAACATAGCCTAAAGGAACACATTATGTAAAGTGGGATGTCTTCTAGAACATAGCCTAAAGGAACACATTATATAGAGTGGGATGTCTCCTAGAACATAGCCTAAAGGAACACATTATGTAAAGTGAGATGTCTTCTAGAACATAGCCTAAAGGAACACATTATGTAAAGTGAGATGTCTTCTAGAACATAGCCTAAAGGAACACATTATGTAAAGTGAGATGTCTTCTAGAACATAGCCTAAAGGAACACATTATGTAGAGTGAGATGTCTTCTAGAACATAGCCTAAAGGAACACATTATGTAAAGTGAGATGTCTTCTAGAACATAGCCTAAAGGAACACATTATGCAGAGTGAGATGTCTTCTAGAACATAACCTAAAGGAACATATTATGTAGAGTGGGATGTCTTCTAGAACATAACCTAAAGAAACACAAACACATCTAGAAATCATTTTCAGTTTTAGCAGCAACTACACGTGGAAAGAGCTTTCATAACATCTTCATAAAAACAACCTAGTTGCTTCATAAATACTGTACTTAAAAGCAAAGTGATACAACATAAAGGTTGAGACCCACAAGGGTGTGTTCTGAGCCCTCTCCTGTACTCCCTGTTCACCCACGACTGCGTGGCCATGCACGCCTCCAACTCAATCATCAAGTTTGCAGACAACACTACAGTTGTAGGCTTAATTACCAACAACGACGAGACGGCCTACAGGGAGGAGGTGAGGGCCCTCGGAGTGTGGTGTCAGGAAAATAACCTCACACTCAAGGCTCTCCAGAGGGTAGTGAGGTCTGCACAACGCATCACCGGGGGCAAACTACCTGCCCTCCAGGACACCTACACCACCCGATGTCACAGGAAGGCCATAAAGGTCATCAAGGACAACAACCACCCGAGCCACTGGTGTTCACCCCACTATCATCCAGAAGGCGAGGTCAGTACAGGTGCATCAAAGCAAGGACCGAGAGACTGAAAAACAGCTTCTATCTCAAGGCCATCAGACTGTTAAACAGCCACCACTAACATTGAGTGGCTGCTGCCAACATACTGACTCAACTCCAGCCACTTTAATCATGGAAAAATTGATGTAAAAATGTATCACTAGCCACTTTAAACAATGCCACTTAATATAATGTTTACATACCCTACATTACTCATCTCATATGTATATACTGTACCCTATACCATCTACTGCATCTTGCAATCTTTAAGTAATACATGTATCACTAGCCACTTTAAACAATGCCACTTTTATATGTTTACATACCCTACATTACTCGTCTATATGTATATACTGTATTCTATACCATCTACTGCATCTTGCCTATGCCGTTCTGTACCATCACTCATATATTTTTATGAAAATATTCTTCATCACCTTTACACTTGTGTGTATAACGTAGTTGTTGTGGAATTGTTAGTTAGATTACTTGTTGGTTATTACTGCATTGTCGGAACTAGAAGCACAAGCATTTGATTTGATTTGAGATAGGTCCCTACATCTTTTCCCGCTAGCTCTGAATTTGAAGATAACTACTTTATTGAGGAAACGTGTACTTACTACGACTGTGATATGTGGTTCTCTCATTTTAAGATTAGTGTACTTACTACGACTGTGATATGTGGTTCTCTCATTTTAAGATTGGTGTACTTACTACGACTGTGATATGTGGTTCTCTCATTTTAAGATTGGTGTACTTACTACGACTGTGATATGTGGTTCTCTCATTTTAAGATTAGTGTACTTACTACGACTGTGATATGTGGTTCTCTCATCTTAAGATTAGTGTACTTACTACGACTGTGATATGTGGTTCTCTCATCTTCAGGTTAGTGTACTTACTACGACTGTGATATGTGGTTCTCTCATCTTAAGATTAGTGTACTTACTACGACTGGGATATGTGGTTCTCTCATTTTAAGATTAGTGTACTTACTACGACTGGGTTATGTGGTTCTCTCATTTTAAGATTAGTGTACTTACTACGACTGTGATATGTGGTTCTCTCATCTTAAGATTAGTGTACTTACTACGACTGTGATATGTGGTTCTCTCATCTTAAGATTAGTGTACTTACTACGACTGGGATATGTGGTTCTCTCATCTTCAGGTTAGTGTACTTACTACGACTGTGATATGTGGTTCTCTCATCTTAAGATTAGTGTACTTACTACGACTGGGATATGTGGTTCTCTCATTTTAAGATTAGTGTACTTACTACGACTGGGATATGTGGTTCTCTCATTTTAAGATTAGTGTACTTACTACAACTGTGATATGTGGTTCTCTCATCTTAAGATTAGTGTACTTACTATGACTGTGATATGTGGTTCTCTCATTTTAAGATTAGTGTGCTTACTACGACTGGGATATGTGGTTCTCTCATTTTAAGATTAGTGTACTTACTACGACTGTGATATGTGGTTCTCTAATTTTAAGATTAGTGTACTAAATGTAAGTCACTCTGGATAACAGCATCTGTTGAACTACTAAAATGTTAGATTGTAAAACAGAACTGGGGAGGGGGGGGCGCTGTTGGAAGCCAAGGAGGTAGAACGCATTTCCCTATCGCTCCTGAGTTCGTAACCAAATGTATATACAGTGCCTTGCGAAAGTATTCGGCCCCCTTGAACTTTGCGACCTTTTGCCACATTTCAGGCTTCAAATATAAAGATATAAAACCGTATTTTTTTGTGAAGAATCAACAACAAGTGGGACACAATCATGAAGTGGAACGACATTTATTGGATATTTCAAACTTTTTTAACAAATCAAAAACTGAAAAATTGGGCGTGCAAAATTATTCAGCCTCCTTAAGTTAAGTGAAGATATGGAAAGTAGAATGCAGAGGAACAACATTCGTCTACTGGGAATACCGGAGGGACTACACCACAGCTGTGGCTAAGAAGCGGGCTAGCTTTGGAGCTGTGAAGTGCCAGCTACGCCCATGCCCTGGAGTGAAGTTCGACCTCATCTACCCTGCGGTTCTGACTCTACCGGACGGCTCCACGTACAGATTTGAGAACCCGGCTTCAGCGGCAGATTCCATCAACTAGAACGTGAAAGCGGGAGTTGTACCACATGGTGGTGGAGCAAATGGTTGGTTAGCAGGCTAGTTAGCAGGCTAGTTAGCAGGCTAGTTAGCAGGCCGAATGGTTTGCTAGCGAAGCCAATTTTGCTGGGTTCATCAACATTTGAATGTCATTCTCTTTTTATTTTTTTTCATTTCTAACCCAGGTTGCCGCCTCTAATGCCAATATCTGGCTGTTCTCATGGTTCAGTCGTGGTTTAACCATCTGTATTGTTGTTAAACCTCTCTTAACCGAGGTTAGTTTTCCTTAGACTGATGGGGATCAATCTATGCATGTTTGGCTTACTCTAGTTACATGGTCACAAATCTCAGGTAGCACAGAGTAATCATGCTATCATGCTTTGCTCTAAACTGTTTTTGTATTACAGCTGTAATCGCAGCAAAAGGTGGCGCTACAAAGTATTAACTTAACCTCTTGAAACTCTGGGGGCGCAATTTCATTTTTGGATGAAAAACGTTCCCGTTTTAAACAAGATATTTTGTCACAAAAAGATGCTCGACTATGCATATAATTGATAGCTTTGGAAAGAAAACACTCTGAATCTGTCAGGACCCGGTTTCGAACCTGGGTCTCCGGAGTGAGAAACAGTCACTTAACCAACTGAGCCACGAATAGACAGCAGAACCCAGAAGATGAGGCAGACACAGCAGTACTTAAGACGGTGTATTTAATAAAGAAAAAATCCTAAAATAAAAAATGGCAAATCCAAAAGGTGGAAGGTAAAACACAAAAAGACCTAAAAAGAAACTCACCAAAACTAAACAAAAACAAAAAACAGAATACCACAAGAACGTTACCCGGAATCGACAAGAGCACACAGAACACTAGGGCAGGGTGCTAACATACAAACACAGAGCACAGAACTGAGGGAAACAAAGGGTTTAAATACAATCAGGGGAAACGAGACACAGGTGCAAACAATAATGGGGATCAAGGGAAAAACACAGGGACAAAAAGCACAATGGGGACATCTACTGACAAACAACTGGAACAACCCTGGCCAAATCCTGACAGAATCCCCCCTAGGAACGGCTCCTGACGTTCCTACCAGCTCTCTCAGGGTGGAGGACCCTGAACTGACGAATGAGGTCAGGGTCCAGGATGTCTTTGGCAGGAACCCAGGAGCGCTCCTCAGGACCGTAGCCTTCCCAGTCCACCAGATACTGCCAGGACCGCTGCACCCGGCGGGAATCCAGTATCCGGTGGACGGTATAAGCCGGCTGGCCTCCAATGACACGAGGCGGAGGGGGAGGTCTGTCTGCCGGGACAAGGGGAGAAAAAACAACAGGTTTTAACAAAGACACATGAAATGTGGGATTAATCTTAAGGGATCTGGGTAAGTGTAGGCGATAAGAAACTGGGTTAACTCTCCTGGCAACCTTGAAGGGACCGATGTATTTTTGGGACAGCTTGCGAGACTCCACCCGTAGAGGTAAGTCTCTTGTGGAGAGCCAGACTCTCTGGCCGGGGCGCAGGGTAGGCCCGGGACGGCGACGTCTGTTGGCTTGTTGTTGATACCTCTGTGAGGAACGCATCAGATTAAGACGGGTCTTCCTCCACATAAGCCGACAGCGTCTGACGAATCTCAAGGCTGAAGGCACTCTGACATCTGCCTCCTGGTCCGGGAACAATGGAGGAGCATAGCCAAACTGACACTCGTGCGGGGACATACCAGTGGAGGAGGAGCGCAAGGTGTTGTGCGCGTATTCGGCCCAAACAATAAAGGATGACCATGTGGACGGGTTGTCACGAGTCATACATCGGAGGGTGGTTTCCAGCTCTTGATTCATCCTCTCTGTTTGGCCGTTGGACTCCGGATGGTACCCTGAAGATAGACTGGCAGAAGCCCCCATGAGTTGGCAGAAGGCCTTCCAAAACCTTGAGGCGAACTGGGGACCTCTGTCAGAAACCACATCTTGAGGAATGCCGAAGACTCGGAACACATGATTAATTACCAACTCAGCCGTTTCCTTGGCAGAAGGTAACTTAGTCAGAGGGACGAACCTGGCCGCCTTTGAAAACCTGTCGATTATGACTAGGATAGTAGTATTGCCATGGGATGGAGGAAGTCCAGTAATAAAGTCCAATGAGATATGGGACCAGGGTCTGTGGGGAACAGGTAAAGGGTGAAGGAGTCCTTGAGGGCGGAGGTGAGAAGATTTGCCCTGGCAGCACACGGGGCAGGCATTGACGAAAGTGGCAACGTCTTCTCTTATGGTAGGCCACCAGAACTTACGCTGGATGAACTCCAAGGTGCGACCTACGCCCGGATGACAGGTGAGGCGAGAGGAGTGCCCCCACAGAAGGACCTGAGTCCTCACTGCCTTGGGGACAAACAACCGATTGGCAGGGCCTCCTTTAGGGTCCGGTTCGCTAGCTTGAGCACGTCTCACGGTATCCTCAACTTGCCACGAGATCGGAGCCACAATCTTAGCAGCAGGAAGGACAGGCATGTCCGTGTCATCTCGAATGGCAGGAGCGTAGACTCGGGACAGGGCATCCGGTTTGAGATTCTTCGACCCGGGCCGATAGGTGAGGATAAACTGGAATCGATTGAAGAAAAGAGACCATCTAGCTTGTCTAGAGTTCAATCGCTTCGCCTGCTGGATATACTCCAGATTTTTGTGGTCCGTAAGCACTTGAAACGGGTGAGAAGCCCCTCGAGCCAGTGTCTCCATTCCTTCAATGCCATCTTAACCGCTAGGAGTTCACGATCCCCACATCGTAGTTCCTCTCAGTCGGGGTAAGCCGGTGTGAGAAGAAAGCGCACGGATGAAGCTTCTTGTCTTCACCCCTCTGAGACAGGACAGCTCCAACACCAACCTCTGATGCGTCTACCTCCACCAGAAATGGTTCATCCGTAGTCGGTAGTATCAGGATGGGAGCAGAGAGGATGCGCTGCTTGAGTCCTTGGAAGGCCGTCTCAGCTTCTCTTCCCCAAAAAAACCTTGCATTACCACCTTTGGTTAAAGCTGAGAGAGGAGCTGCCACCAAACTGAAGTTCTTGATGAACTTGCGGTAAAAGTTTGTGAAGCCCAGGAAACGCTGAACATCCTTAACGGATTTGGGGGTGGGCCAATCCGCTACCGCCCCTACCTTCCTAGGGTCCATTTGGATTCGACCGGGTTCCACTACAAATCCCAGGAATTGTACTCGGGATGAATGGAATTCACATTTTTCCGGCTTAACGTACAGATGGCTGTCCAGGAGGCGTTTGAGTACTTGTCTGACATGCTTAGTGTGTTCTTGAAGGGAGCTCGAAAAAGATGAGGACGTCATCCAAGTAAACGAACACAAATATGTTAAGCATATCCCTAAGCACATCGTTTATGAGCGCTTGGAACACCGCTGGGGCGTTGGTCAGGCCGAAGGGCATCACCAAGTATTCATAGTGACCAGTAGGCGTGTTGAAAGCGGTCTTCCACTCGTCACCAGGTCTGATCCGCACAAGATGGTATGCGTTCCGCAGGTCAAGCTTAGTGAAAACAACTGCTTCCTGGAGCAGCTCGAAGGCTGTGGCCATAAGGGGTAGCGGGTAACGGTTACGGACGGTTATGTCATTGAGTCCCCGGTAGTCGATGCAAGGACGTAACCCACCGTCTTTCTTGGCCACAAAGAAAAACCCTGCTCCCGCCCGGGGAGGTGGATGGACGCATGAGGCCTGCTTCCAGAGAGTCCTTGATGTAGGTATCCATAGCAGCTCGTTCGGGTGGAGATAGGGAAAAGATCCGACCCCTGGGGGGCAAGTGCCCGGAAACAGGTCGATGGGGCAATCGTAAGATCTATGGGGTGGTAGCATGGTGGCCCTCTGTTTGCTAAACACCAGTTTGAGGTCATGGTAACACTCGGGAACTCGGGTCAGGTCGATGGATTCTAAAGACTCGGGAGTAGAACTCGGGAATTCTGGAAAATACAAGTAGCTTGGCACGTAGGACCCCACTGCTTGATAGTGCCCACAGACCAGTCGATGTGAGGGTTATGGCTGTGAAGCCAGGGGTATCCAAGGACGAGAGGGAACTCGGAACAGGAGATCAAATGAAAGTTCATCAATTCCTGGTGTTGTGAAACTGAAAGTCTCAAGGAGGTAGTGACATGAGTGACAAGTCCAGATCCCAAAGGGCTTCCATCCAATGTAGTAACCCTCATGGGGTCACTTAGAGGTTCAGAGGGAACGCCATTCTCCTTCGCCCAGACACCATCCATGAAGTTACCTGCGGCTCCAGAGTCTACCAAGGCTTGAAGGTGAAGCTTGTGGTTGTCCCAGGAGAGGGTGACTGGAATGAGCAGACGGGAGTTGGACGGATGGGAGGAGGTTATGTTTCCCGTTACAGTTCCCCCGGTCTGTACGGGACAGAGCGTTTCCCTGGAGCCCGGGACACGTGGAACGGAAATGGCCCGGTTTGCCGCAATATAGACAGCGTCGCTCCCTCATCCGGCGGTCTCTCTCAGCCTGGGAGATGCGTCCAATCTGCATGGGTTCCGGTGGAGCCAGTGATGATAAAGGTGGGGACTCGGAGCTGGGACTGATAGGGGCTAGAGGTCTACGGTTGAGTTCTCTCTCTCTCAGACGCTGGTCAATGCGTGAGGCCAACTTGATCAGGGACTCGAGATTGTCCGGTGGTTCCCGAGTGGCCAGTTCATCTTGGATAGTGTCGGAAAGGCCTTTCAGAAAGCACACCGTGAGCGCCTCGTTGTTCCAGCCACTCGCTGCTGCCACCGTGCGGAACTGGATGGCATAGTCCGTCACGCTGCGCCAACCTTGATGGAGAGTCAGGAGCTGTTTGGCTGAGTCAGAACCACTGCTTGGGCCTTGAAACACTCGTTTGAATTCCTCAGCAAAGGCAGAGTAGCTGGCACAGCAGGAACTATGGGCATCCCACACAGCAGTAGCCCAGGCCAGGGCTTTTTCCGACAGCAGGGTGATGATATATGCGATCTTAGACCGGTCGGTGGGAAACGACGAGGGTTGCAGCTCAAAGGAGAGAGCATTGAGTGAGAAACCCTTTACAAGCACTTGGATCACCTGAGAACCGTTGGGGAGGTGGAAGACGAGGTTCAGCCAGGGGGTTAACTGCCATGGGTACGTGAACTTGAGGTACTGGGACGGGAACTGTTGCCGGGGTAAGTCGATCAGATATTTGCTTAATGGAAGTCAGCATCTCCGACAGAAGATGAGAATGTCTAGCCATTAAGGCCTCTTGCTGAACCAGGGCGGCTTCGTGGCGTTGGACAGTCTCCTGGTGGTGGGACAGCGTGGCAAAAGGTCCTGGGAACTGGCTGCCTATGGGTTCATTTTTGGCTCTGTGTTTCTGTCAGGACCCGGTTTCGAACCTGGGTCTCCGGAGTGAGAAACAGTCACTTAACCAACTGAGCCACGAATAGACAGCAGAACCCAGAAGATGAGGCAGACACAGCAGTACTTAAGACGGTGTATTTAATAAAGAAAAAATCCTAAAATAAAAAATGGCAAATCCAAAAGGTGGAAGGTAAAACACAAAAAGACCTAAAAAGAAACTCACCAAAACTAAACAAAAACAAAAAACAGAATACCACAAGAACGTTACCCGGAATCGACAAGAGCACACAGAACACTAGGGCAGGGTGCTAACATACAAACACAGAGCACAGAACTGAGGGAAACAAAGGGTTTAAATACAATCAGGGGAAACGAGACACAGGTGCAAACAATAATGGGGATCAAGGGAAAAACACAGGGACAAAAAGCACAATGGGGACATCTACTGACAAACAACTGGAACAACCCTGGCCAAATCCGGACAGAATCTTCCAGAACTGCAAAGATATTGTCTGTGGGTGCCCTAGAACGGGAGCTACAGGCAAAACCAAGATGAAACGGCAACCAGGAAATCAGCAGGATTTTTGAGGCTCCGTTTTCCATTGTCTCCTTATATGGCTGTGAATGCGAGAGGAATGAGCCTGCTCTTTCTGTCGTTTCCCCAAGGTGTCTGCAGCATTGTGACGTATTTGTAGGCATATCATTGGAAGATTGACCATAAGAGACTACATTTTCCAGGTGTCCGCCCGGTGTCCTCCGTCGAAATTGGTGCGTAATTTTCAGCTGCTGGTATTTTTCCATGCGATTCTGAGGGGAAAGCAGGCTTCCACGAACTGCATATCAATGAAGAGATATGTGAAAAAACACCTTGAGGATTGATTCTAAACAACGTTTGCCATGTTTCGGTCGATATTATGGAGTTAATTCGGAAAAAGTTTTACGTTTTGGTGACTGAATTTTCGGTTCGTTTCGGTAGCCAAATGTGATGTACAAAACGGAGCGATTTCTCCTACACAAAGATTCTTTCAGGAAAAACTGAACATTTGCTATGTCACTGAGAGTCTCCTCATTGAAAACATCCGAAGCTCTTCAAAGGTAAATGATTTTATTTATTTGGTTATCTGGTTTTTGTGAAAATGTTGCGTGCTAAATGCTACGCAAAATGCTAAGCTAGCTTGCAATACTCTTACACAAATGATTGATTTGTTATGGTTCAAAAGCATATTTTGAAAATCTGAGATGACAGTGTTGTTAAGAAAAGGCTAAGCTTGAGAGCAGGCGCATTATTTTCATTTTATTTGCGATTTTCAGAAATCATTAACGTTGCGTTATGCTAATGAGCCTGAGGCTTTATTCACGATCCCGGATCTGGGATGGGGAGTATCAAGAGGTTTTAAGGGGGCTGAATAATTTTGCATGCCCAATTTTTCAGTTTTTGATTTGTTAAAAAAGTTTGAAATATCCAATAAATGTCGTTCCACTTCATGATTGTGTCCCACTTGTTGTTGATTCTTCACAAAAAAATACAGTTTTATATCTTTATGTTTGAAGCCTGAAATGTGGCAAAAGGTCGCAAAGTTCAAGGGGGCCGAATACTTTCGCAAGGCACTGTACTTCTGAAAGTAAAGCAGATACAATGGAATTGGATGATTTCTTCCACTCACTTCCTTTGCCTTCTGTCAGCCGGGAATTAGTTAAAAAATTAGAGCAGCCGATCACTATTGAAGAATTGTCTAATGCTGTCAAATCCCTTCAATCTGGGAGAAGCTCAGGGCCTGACGGCTACTCGTCAGAGTTTTATTAAAAAGTATATCTCCAAAATAGCCCTTATTCTAATTGAAATGTACAATGAAGCATTTGTAAATGGTGCTCTCCCACAGACTCTCACTCAGGCAACCATTTGTCTTATTCTTAAAAAAAACAAAGACCCTCTTGACTGTGCATACCGTCCAATTAGCCTGCTAGAGGTTGACTATAAGATTCTAGCCAAACTTCTGGCAACGCGTCTGGAAACAGTCCTCCCATCAATTATCTCACCGGATCAAACAGGATTCATTAATAGACACTCATTCTTCAATCTTCAACGATTATTTAATATTGTATATAATCCTTCTGTCGTCAATACCTCTGAAGCCATTATATCCCTGGATGCGTTTGAACGGGTGGAATGGAAATACCTTTTTTACACTCTAAGTAATTTCAGCTTTGGCTCCAAATTCATGGCTTGGATAAGAGTTCTGTATTCATCCCCTCAAGCCTCTGTCAGGACTAATAACACTCAATCAGACTTCTTCCTTTTGCAACGATCGACACGCCAGGGTTGCCCTTTAAGTCCATTACTGTTTGCCCTCGCCATAGAACCACTTGCAATAGCACTTCACTCCAACCCCCACAAACTGTCCTTATTTGCAGATGATTTATTTTTATACACATCCAACCTTTCAACCTTTCTGTCTCTGTTCCTGCTGCCCTTGACACTTTCGCATCCTTTGGTCACTTATCAGGGTTTAAACTGAATCTCAGTAAAAGCGAATTGATGCCGCTGAATATGGCCGCAAAAAATTCCCCTTCACATAACTTGCCATTTAAAATGGCTCACAATAGTTTTATTTATCTCGGGGTACATGTCACGATCAGATTTGAAAACCTTTTTCAAGCCAACTTTGCTCCTCTTTCAACCCGTACTCAGGTCGATTTGGGAACGCTGGTCTTTGCTACAACTCTCCTTAGTCGCAATAATTAATTATGTTAAAATTCTTACATCTCTATCGGTGCCTTCCGATTTTTGTTCCCAATACATTTTCCAATTTTGGTGCCACTTTGGGTTTCAGACAACCTCTTATATGGATCCGGTGACCTCATACCCAGCTTTTCCCCCCATGTATGGTTGATGGTTCTTTCTCAACATGGTCTAGTCTCGCTATTAAAAGATTCAGAGAGCTGTATACTAACAATACATTTACTACATTTGAACAATTATCAGCTACATTTGGTCTTCCCAGACATAATTTTTTTAGGTTCTTACAAGTCCGGAGTTACGTCCACAGCACAGATCCAGGATTCCTCACCCTTCCTGGTGAAACCCAGTTCGACACATTTCTCATCCCAGTTCCTACTCTGAAAGGCACCTTGTCAATAATCTATAGTCAAATTTGCTCACTACAAGTCATCTCCTTAAACAATATTAAATCCTCATGGGAGGAGGAACTGGGTGAGGACATATCTGATGAACTATGGGAAGGAGCACTCAAAAGGGTACATAGCTCTTCTATTTCCGCTCGACAAGGTCTCATTCAATGCAAACTCATTCATAGGGCCCACTGGACCAAAGCAAGGTTATCCAAAATGTACAAGGATGTGAACCCTAATTGTGTACGATGTAACCAGTCTCCAGATAATCATGTACACATGTTTTGGTGTTGCCCATCTCTTGTTGGTTTCTGGAAAGACATCTTTAACACACTCTCAGAATTAAGCGGCACACAGATCGAGCCACACCCTTTTTTTGCACTATCTGGGGTTTCCTTACCCACAATACAGTTGACCAAAATGAATAAGGATGTAATTGCCTTTGTCACTTTGTTTTCGATATGATTAATTGTACTTAGATGGAAATCCTCTGCAGTCCCTTCTCGTGCTCTTTGGATTAAATCTGTTTTGAAATTGCATAAAGTGGGAAAAAATGTAACACAGCCTCAATGGGTCTGTAGACAGAATCTATGCAATGTGGGCTCCCTTCTTTTCTTATGTTAAACAAATACATTTCCCTGCAGTTCCAGAGTGATGTATATTTATATTATTATCATTATTATTAACATGTGTATTTTTGTATTTTATTTTTTTTGTATTTTTTTGTCTGTCTCTATGTCTTGCTGTATTGTGGTCATTGATGTGTTGTTTTATACTACTACCAAATAACTTACAAGTGCAATTACGCAATTATTATTATTTTTTAAATAAAATAATGTATAACAGAACTAATACTGCTGATAAAGGGTCTGATATATTTTACTCATTCTATTTAAACCAATATTGTGTATATACTTGTCCTTATTTTACCAGGTAAGTTGACTGAGAACATATATCTTTTACAGCACCTACCTGGGGAAGAGTTACAGGGGAATGAATTAGCTGATTGGAAGCTGGGGTTGATTGGGTGGCCATGATTGTAAGGGAATGTATCCAGGACACTGGGGTTTGCACCTGTACTTTTACATCATGTGATCTTTAGTGACCGTAGAGAATCAGTACAACATAGTTAACCTCCCATCCAAAAGGCTGCACCTTACGAGAGGGCAATGTCTTCTTCACTGCCTTGTGGCATAACAATCTCCTTAAACCAGGTCTCCCATCCAGGGACCAACAAGGACTGTCCCTACTTAGTTTCAGAGGCAAGCCAGGAGCGGAATGCAGAGTGGCATGCTGCAGGCAGAGACAGTGGCGATTTTAGCATGTAAATCTTGGTGGGGCAAGCTCCCCTTCCCAATTTTTTTTTCCATGCCAGCAAAGTCACTACAGAACATAACACTAAACAATACATTAATTGCACTACATAAAGCTGTCCCAACAGCAGAGTCCAAACAGCAGTCCCAACACCTTACCCCTTCTACACCTGGCTATCAGCTGAGCCTTTGTCTGGCAGCAAAACAGTTCATTCATACTGCCTTATAGAAATACATAGCTGATATGGCTGACTTGCTTAAACAAATGTGGTTTCTACTGACAATTGAAATGTACAAACTATGGCATAAAGGGGCCACAAGCGGATTAGAGGCAATCAATAATTTAAATGAAGACGTTAATGAGGGAGCTAGGACAGATGTAGTCAATATAACTATTTGTTCAACACTCTTGAAATGTACAGTGACAGAATTCAGTGTTCAGTGTACACCAAGTCAGAACCATAAGATAAATAAAGGGGGTACATAAGCAGACAATGAAAGCTCTTACAATATTCATGATGATGATGATATCCATGATGACATTTCTCTAAAACATTTGACATCAAAGTCTGGCATTCTCTGTACTTATGGTGCTTTCAAGACAACTGGGAAATCTGAAGAAAAAAACAAGGTCGAATCATGAGGTCAGTGATCTTCAGGTTGGAGCTCAAGAAAGAGGCCTGAGTTCCCGACTTGGATTTCCGAGTTGGATGACCATTCAAACGGATTTTCCCAGTCGGAGCTCGTTTATTTCCAAATTCACAGTTGCCTTGAACTCACTGCAGTTTGAGATTTCCCAGTTCTGAGTTTCCAGTTGTTTTGAACGTGACAAAAGTCGTGCTGGATTGACAGCATGGCCAATGTTGAATGTTTATCCTTTTAAGGTTGGAAAAGAGACCCTTAAACCCAGACTTGGACCACACACCCACTCCATTGAATAGCGGGCAAGTGATTACTTTGAAATGCTTTGCAGTTAGCCACTGATTCCTTCCAAACCACTCATTGTTGAATTTGCAATTTCCAACTTGTTGTGTTATGTTTATGTCCAATGATCGATGAGCACATTTTATAAATAATTTCTCTTCATAATTTCTCCTCATATGAAAAGGATTTGCCAGTGGATTGTCAACTTGATTCATGATGATGACTGCTAGCTTGCTAGCTAAGATTTTGAATTATGGTGTTGACATGATCAGTCCAATCAAAGCTAAGGTACATATAATGTGATTTGATGTCATTTTATCTGTGGCCAATGACCTTGAGCCTTGGATGGGCACTTCTAATGTAACTATGGCAGCACCCAAGGGGCTGTTAGCTGACGATGAGGTGCAGCTGGGTCATGCAGCCAGACAATGATCGTAAACACACAATCAAGTCTACATGAAAATGGCTAAAAAGTAACACATTTGAAGCTATGGAATGGCCTAGTCAAAGTTCAGACCAAATTCAAATTGAGATGTTGTGGCAGGACCTGAAATGAGCAAATGTCTCTGAGGTACAGCAGTTCTGTACCTCAGAGCAGTTCTGCAAAATTCAAAAATAAACAACTGCAGGAAGGGTTTGGGTTCAGTCATTACATCTGAAGGGGGCGCAACCAGTTATTGTGTAAGGTGGCAATAACTTTTTCACACAGGAGAATGGGCTGTTGGGTGTTGCGTAACTTTGTTCGTTGAATAAATCAAGTATTAAAAAAGTGCTCAGCTTCCCTTTATCTAATATTAGGTATTGGTTGGATATCTGTGTCACGATGTGCGCAACTGGTTGAAGGTAAGTCAGGTGCAGGAGAGCAGAGATAACAGGCGCACTTCATTCATGCCCAAGGAAAACAGCGATAACTCCCAAAGTACACAATAAACAAAACACACGGGTCAAACACATACCAGACGTAAACCAGCCTGATTCGAACCACACATAACAAAATAAACAATTCCACACACAGACATGGGGAGAACAGAGGGTACTATACATTTAGTCAGATGAGGGAATGAAAACCAGGTGTGCAGGAAAACCAAGACAAAACAAATGGAAAATGAAAGGTGGAGTGGCGATGGCTCGAAGACCGGTGACGTCGACCTGCCGAACGTGGCCCGAACAAGGAGAGGGACCGACTTCTGCGGAAGTCGCAACAGTACCCCCTCCTTGACGTGCGGCTCCAGCAGTGTGCCGACCCCGGCCTCGGGGATGACCCGGAGGGCTAGGTGCAGGGCAATCCGGACGAAGATGGTGGAACTCCCGCAGCATAGGCATCCTCCACCGGGACCCAGCATCTCTCCTTCGAACCATGCCCCTCCCAGTCCACGAGGTACTGAAGGACCCTCACACAACGCCTCTAATCCAGGATGGAGCGAACGGAGTATGCCGGGGCCCCCTCGATGTCCAAAGCGGGCGGAGGAACATCCCGCACCTCAGACTCCTGGAGCGGGCCAGCCACCACCGGCCTGAGGAGAGAATCATGGAATGAGGGGTTAATACGGTAATCTGGGGGAAGCTGTAACCGGTAACTAACCTGAAAACTGACCAATACGACTTTCCTGAAGCGGATCCTTTGTTCAGACCTCCACCCTGGACATGGGATCTTATCCCAGAGGCCGACCCAAAACAACACGGTCGCCGTAGGAGAGGCAGACGGCGCGGCCTACTGGTCAGACTTAGAAGGCGAGAACACCACCCACCGCTTTCACTAGCCGATGTGAGCCACCCGGTTTCTTAACACATTGTGCCGACAGAAACAAACATCTCTCTGGTAAGAAGAAGAAGGGGGTGTATGCCTTATGATTAACAACTCATGGTGTAATCATAACAACATACAGGAACTCAAGTCCTTTTGTTCACGTTACCTAGAATTCCTTACAATCAAATGCCAAGTGCATTATCTACCAAGATAATTCTCTTCGATTATAGTCACAATTGTGTATATCCCCCCAAGAAGATACCTCGACATCCCTGAAAGAACTTCACTGTAAACTGGAAATCATATTTCCTGAGGCTGCATTTATTGTAGCTGGGGATTTTAACAAAGCAAATTTGAGAACAAGGCTTCCTAAATTGTATCAGCATATCAAATGCGCGACACGAGATGGTAGCATTCTGGATCACTGCTACTCTAATTTCAGTGATGCAGACAAAGCCCTCCCCCGCCCTCCCTTCGGCAAATCTGACCATGACTCCATTTTGTTGCTCCCAACCTATAGACAGAAACTAAAACAGGAAACGCCCCTGATCAGGTCTATCCAACGCTGGTCTGACCAATCGGATTCCACACTTTAAGATTTCTTCAATCACGTGGACTGGGATATGTTCCAGGTAGCCTCAGACAACAACATTGACATATATGCTGACTCGGTGAGCGAGTTTATTAGCAAGTACATCGGTGATGTTGTACCCACTGTGGCTATTAAAACCTTCCCTAACCAGAAACCATGGATTGATGGCAGCATCTGCACAAAACTGAAAGTGCGAATCGCTTTTAATCATGGCTAGGCGACTGGAAACATGACCAAATACAAACAGTAAGCTATTCCCTCCGCAAGGCAATCAAACAACCAAAGTGTCAGTATAGAGACAAAGTAGAGTCATAATTCAACGGCTCAAACACAAAACGTATGTGGCATGGTCTACAGTCAATCACGGATTACAACAACAACAACAGCCCTGCCGTGGACATCGACGTCTTGCTCCCAGACAAACTAAACACCTTCTTTGCTCATTTTGAGACCAATACTGTGCCACTGACACAGCCCGCTACCTAAGCATGTGGGCTTTCCTTCACCGTGGTCAACGTGAGAAAAACATTTAAACGTCTTAACCCTCGCAAGGCTGCCAGCTCAGACGGCATCCCCAGCCGCGTCCTCATAGCATGTGCAGACCAGCTGGCTGGTGTGTTTACGGACATATTCAATCAATCCCTATTCCAGGCTGCTGTGCCCACATGCTTCAAGATGGCCACCATTGTTCAATTTCCCATGTAAGCTGAAGTAACTAAATGACTATCACCTCGTAGCACTCACTTCTGTCATCATAAAGTACTTTTCGAGACTAGTCAAGGATCATATCACCTCCACCCTACCTGATGCCCTAGACCTACTCTAATTTGCTTACCGCCCCAATAGGTCCACAGACGATGCAATCGCCATCACACTGCCCTATCCCAACTGGACAAAATGAATACCTATGTAAGAATGCTGTTCATTGACTACAGCTCAGCATTTAACACCATAGTACCCTCCAAACCCTGGGTCTCGAACCCCGCACTGTGCAACTGGTTTATGGACTTTCTGACGGGCGCCCCCCAGGTGGTGAGGGTAGGAAACAACAACTCCACCCCGCTGATCCTCAACACTGGGGCCCCACAAGGGTTTAGTTCTCCTTGAAGTACTTCAGTTCTCCTTGAGTTACTTTACTCATTGAGGTACTTTACTCTTTGAGGTACTTTACTCTTTGAGGTACTTTAGTTGTGCTTGAGGTTCAACGCTAGTGGTAATGACCAAAGCCTGTGCTACCATTAAATACCTGTCTGGTATGACCTGATGAATGAATATCTTTAAACGGATACTAAGGCTTCTTCCCTGAGCAGGTTTCAACAGGGGAACGGATCTCCCATTCAGATGATCTGATGAAATACTTTAGTTCTCTTCCTGACAATGTAATTAGAAAGGAGACGATTTATTTCAAAGCTACAGTGGAAATGACCAAAGCCTGTATTACCAATAAATACATGTCTGTATACTAAGGCTTCTTCCCTGAGCAGGTTTCAACAGGAGGAACGGATCGCCCATTCAAATGCTCTGATGAGACATATTAGTTATCTTCCTGGCAATGTCATTAGAAAGGAGACGATTCATTTCAACACTACAGTGGTAATTACCAAGGCCTGTAATCAACATTAAAATCATCTCTGGAGTTACCTGATGAGTGAATACCTTTAAATAGATACTAAGTCTTCTTCCCTGAGCAGGTTTCAACAGGAGGAACGGATCGCCCATTCAGATGCTCTGATGTGGAACAACCACAATAAAAAAAATGTAGACAAACAATATGAATCTTCTGTTTCCAGCAGCCTTGCCTTCAAGGTTAAAAGCTTTAATCATGCGTTAACAGTTTAGGCAGTAAGTCAATTAAAGGTATAATGCAATTGTTATTTCACAGGATTGTTCCGTTGTTCAATTGTAACGTCATTTATTTCTTGTTGGATTGCTTTCCATGTGTAGTGTCATGGAAGTGTGGTCTCTTATGTAAAACGCTTGAACCTGCATCTGTCTAGGACCAGATCCGTCATAATGCATTAAAACTACATTGGGGCAAAAAAGTCAGCCACCAATTGTGCAAGTTCTCCCACTTAAAAAGATGAGAGAGGCCTGTAATTTTCATCATAGGTACACTTCAACTATGACAGACAAAATGAGAAAAACAAATCCAGAAAATGGGAGAACTGTATGTTATCGCCGTGAGCTAACCTTGATCAATAAAGGTTCATAAATGAAACCATTTGAAAGACATTGTACGAAGCCCATTGCATTTATTTCAATAAGAAGATTGATGAAACTATTGGACTTCAGTTCAGCGCTTCACAAAATCATACTGCTGCACACTTGAACTGCACTGTTGGTTAAGGGCTTGTAAGTAAGCATTTCATGGTATACACTTTGTATTCGGCTTATGTGACAAATAAAGTTTAATTTGATTCATATGTGACCTTCAGCTCAGGGGACAATTGTAGGAAACACTATTATCTCAACATATCCTGTCTTATCACCTCATCATATCCACATATGAAGGCAGGAAACCTGTCTATGGTTTGACAGGTACGTCCCCCTCTCTGGGAGTTAACCTGCCTCTCCACATGTTGTCACATGCCATCCACTCGTTTGTTTCCTCACACATCACTCTCTTTGAAACACCCTGTGCCAATAACAGTCCCAGAAATGTACCTGGTGCTTTAAGTTGTTTATGAATGACTGCCTCCTGTCCTCCATGCTCCTCCTTCCATGTGTTGAGGATCAGCAGGGTGGAGATTGTTGTTGCCTACCCTCACCACCTGGGGCCCCACAAGGGTGCGTTCTGAGCCCTCTCCAGTACTCCCTGTTCACCCACGACTGTGTGGCCACACGCCTCCAACTCAATCATCAAGTTTGGACATGTTGTTGTCAGTCGACTGGTCAAACAGCTTCAAGTATCATAGTAATTATATCCACACATTGGCAATTATTTGTGTGAGCTGTGCAGGCTGTTTTGTTCTAACATACACAATCTTCAGTTGGCTGTCTAGCCCTCTACTGGCTGTCTAGGGTAGTGTTCATTTTTAATTGTGTAACGGTTTTCCTTAAGCACCAGAGGGCGTTGATATCACGTGTCATTCTGTCAGTGTTGATCAACCTCACTATCACTATTTCACTGACTACCACCACACCACAAAGTCTATAGAAAACACAAAGTCTACGCCCATTAATTTGATTGTACATTTTCAAGTCCTACAGATAAAAATGCATTTTTCTCAGCTGAATAAACCAGCTGAATAAACTAGCTGAAATAGTGTGTGAATGAAGTCAGCTGATTAAATTAAACATAGGCTTGAGGGAACTTAGGGTTGAGGGAATTTAGGGTTGAGGGAACACAGACATGGTCCTAAGCTAGGCACACTCATTTCCAATGGAAACGGGACAACACACATCTATGAGAGATAGCTAGAATAACAATTCTAACAGTTTCCACATTATACTGCCTGGGACATTGTGATTCTCGTGGTCAGTGCTATGGCCTAGCCTATATGAGGGGAGGGTTACTGTAGTGATGTGCTGGTTGACTCATAACCCGCAGTCCCCGTGGAAAGGGTGGGTTTAGGGTTATGAAATAGTGTGTGGATGTAGCGTGGGAATAAACCAGCTGATTAAACCAGATGAATAAGCCAGCTGATTAAACCAGATGAATAAACCAGCTGATTAAACCAGATGTATAAGCCAGCTGATTAAACCAGATGAATAAACCAGCTGATTAAACCAGATGAATAAACCAGCTGATTAAACCAGATGTATAAACCAGCTGATTAAACCAGACGAATAAACCAGCTGATTAAACCAGATGTATAAACCAGCTGATTAAACCAGATGAATAAACCAGCTGATTAAACCAGATGTATAAGCCAGCTGATTAAATTAAACCAGTGCTCATGATAATGACAAAAGGAACTCCAAAAGAGACTGGTCTCCACCCGTACACACCTAGACACTCTGTATTCCCCCTTATCACCATACAGCTCTAACACACCAGACAGAAGCTTCCCAAAGTGGAACCTTCTGACGGCAGTCTTGTGCTTCCATGTGGTTTCCTTAGTCATTCCTTGTGGGAAAACCTACATAGGCCTGAGGGAACGCAGGACTGAGGGAACATAGGGCTGAGGGAACATAGGGCTGAGGGAACATAGGGCTGAGGGAACATAGGGCTGAGGGAACATAGGACTGAGGGAACATAGGGCTGAGGGAGCCTAGGGCTGAGGGAACATAGGACTGAGGGAACATAGGACTGAGGGAACATAGGGCTGAGGGAACGCAGGGCTGAGGGAACACAGGGCTGAGGGAACACAGGGCTGAGGGAACATAGGGCTGAGGGAACATAGGGCTGAGGGAACATAGGACTGAGGGAACATAGGGCTGAGGGAGCCTAGGGCTGAGGGAACATAGGACTGAGGGAACATAGGACTGAGGGAACATAGGGCTGAGGGAACACAGGGCTGAGGGAACACAGGGCTGAGGGAACACAGGGCTGAGGGAACACAGGGCTGAGGGAACACAGGGCTGAGGGAACATAGGGCTGAGGGAACATAGGGCTGAGGGAACATAGGACTGAGGGAACATAGGACTGAGGGAACACAGGGCTGAGGGAACATAGGACTGAGGGAACATAGTGACGAGGGAACATAGGACTGAGGGAACATAGGACTGAGGGAACACAGGGCTGAGGGAACATAGGGCTGAGGGAACATAGGGCTGAGGGAACATAGGGCTGAGGGAACATAGTGACGAGGGAACATAGGACTGAGGGAACACAGGGCTGAGGGAACATAGGGCTGAGTGAACATAGGGCTGAGGGAACTTAGGGCTGAGGGAACATAGTGACGAGGGAACATAGGGCTGAGGGAACATAGGGCTGAGGGAACATAGGGCTGAGGGAACATAGTGACGAGGGAACATAGGACTGAGGGAACATAGTGACGAGGGAACATAGGACTGAGGGAACATAGGACTGAGGGAACACAGGGCTGAGGGAACATAGTGACGAGGGAACATAGGACTGAGGGAACATAGGACTGAGGGAACACAGGGCTGAGGGAACATAGGGCTGAGGGAACATAGGGCTGAGGGAACATAGTGACGAGGGAACATAGGACTGAGGGAACATAGTGACGAGGGAACATAGGACTGAGGGAACATAGGACTGAGGGAACACAGGGCTGAGGGAACATAGTGACGAGGGAACATAGGACTGAGGGAACATAGGACTGAGGGAACATAGGGCTGAGGGAACATAGGGCTGAGGGAACATAGGGCTGAGGGAACATAGGGCTGAGGGAACACAGGGCTGAGGGAACATAGTGACGAGGGAACATAGGACTGAGGGAACACAGGGCTGAGGGAACATAGGGCTGAGTGAACATAGGGCTGAGGGAACTTAGGGCTGAGGGAACATAGGGCTGAGGGAACATAGGGCTGAGGGAACATAGTGACGAGGGAACATAGGACTGAGGGAACATAGGGCTGAGTGAACACAGGGCTGAGGGAACATAGGGCTGAGGGAACATAGTGCTGAGGGAACATAGGGCTGAGGGAACATAGGGCTGAGGGAACATAGGACTGAGGGAACATAGGGCTGAGTGAACACAGGGCTGAGGGAACATAGGGCTGAGGGAACATAGTGACGAGGGAACATAGGACTGAGGGAACATAGGGCTGAGTGAACACAGGGCTGAGGGAACATAGGGCTGAGGGAACATAGTGCTGAGGGAACACAGGGCTGAGGGAATATAGGGCTGAGGGAACATAGGGCTGAGGGAACATAGGGCTGAGGGAATATAGGGCTGAGGGAACACAGGGCTGAGGGAACATAGGGCTGAGGGAACATAGGGCTGAGGGAACATAGGGACGAGGGAACTTAGGGCTGAGTGAACATAGCAACGAGGGAACATAGGGCTGAGGGAACACATACATGGTCCTAAGCTAGGCAAACTAATTTACATTGGAAACCAGACCACAAACATCTGTAAGATATTCTAACAATTCTAACAGCTTCCACATTTTACTGCCTGGAACATTGTGATTCTCATGGTTAGTGCTATGGCCTAGCTGATATGAGGGGATGGTTACTGTAGGCTAGTGGTGTGCTGGTTGACTCATAACCCGCAGTCTCCGTGGAAAGGGTGGGCCTAGGGTTATGAAATAGTGTGTGGCTGGACCGCGGGTTGGTGGCTAGCAGGTTGAATAAAGTTTAATTTATATTGTGCAATTTATTTCTATTGGCTTACATTGAGGTTTTTCTTTCATTATTTTATGCTATCTGGCATTAGTGCATAAACCTTAGGATCTAACAATATGTGTGGCAAAAAAGATTATCAGCAAATCGCAGAATTTCTTTTGAAAACAGGCAGAACAAGTTCATGTCTATCTAACCAGGCAAAAAAAAGACAATGTCGGAGTTTAATTCTTTAAGAGAAAAGCAAGGAAATGGAGAGTTGAAAATGAAAAGAAGGGCCTGAAATGTAATGTTTGGGAAAGATTTGGTGAAGTGTTAAAAGAGGATGATAGGAGAGGCGGCTACGTTACGTGTGATGATTGTGAGAAGATATATACAATGTGACAGTCACAAGATGGACATCAAATAGCCTAAGGCATGTCAAGTGCACTGTAGCCTACTGTTGTCACGTTCTTGTGTTATTTCTTTGTTTTAGTTGGTCAGGACGTGAGTTGGGTGGGTATTCTATGTTTTGGGTTTCTTGGTTGGGTTTCTTGTTTGGCCTGATATGGTTCTCAATCAGAGGCAGGTGTTAGTCATTGTCTCTGATTGGGAACCATATTTAGGTGGCCTGTTTTCTGTTGGGGTTTTGTGGGTGGTTATTTTCAGTCTTTGTGTGGCTGCACCAGATAGAACTGTTACGGTTGTCGGTTTGTGTTTTTGAAGTGTTCAGTTGTTTATTAAAAAGATGAACGCTAACCACGCTGCGCTTTGGTCCTCTCTATCTCCAGACGACAACTGTTCAGATAAGTTAAATGGTAACTGATATCTGGACACTGACTGTAGAAGAAGAGACTGATGAGAGGAGCTATAGGAGGATGGACTCATTGTAATGACTGGAATGGAAATAAATGGAACTTATTAAACCAAGTGTTTGACTCCGTTCTTCCCATCAGCCTCTTCTGGACTGTAGGAACTTCTCACATAGACTTAATATGAACTCATGCTCATTTCTTCTAGTAAAATGATACATCAATGATACATCAAACACATGCTACATTATTAAATCAAATATTTGGCACATGCACCGAATACAACAGTGATTACAAGTAATTAAAGAGCAGCAGTAAAAAATAACAATACATACGGAGTCAATGTGCGGGGCACCTGTTAGTTGAGGTAGTATGTACATTTTTTTTTTTTTTTTTTACCTTTATTTAACCAGGCAAGTCAGTTAAGAACACATTCTTAGGTAGAGTTATTAAAGTGACTATGCATAGATGACAACAGAGAGTGGCAGTGGTGTGGAGACGAGAAGGGGGGGGGGGGTTAAATGCAAATAGTCTGGGTAGCCATTTGACTAGACGTTCAGTCTGTTAAGCTGTTAAGAAGCCTCTTGGACCTAGACTTGGCGCTCTGCTACCCCTTGCAGTGTGGTAGCAAAAAGAGCAGTCTATGACTAGGGTGGCTGGAGTCTTTGACAATTTTTAGGGCCTTCCTCTGACACAGCCTGATATAGAGATCCTGGATGACAGGAAGCTTGGCCCCAGTGACGTACTGGGCTGTTCGCACTATCCTCTGTAGTGCCTTACCGGTCGGAGGCCGAGCAGTTGCCATACCAGGCAGTGATCGGTCAGGACCGGTCAGGATGCTCTCGATGGTACAGCTGTAGAAGCTTTTGAGGATCTGAGGAACCATGCCAAATCTTTTCAGTCTCCTGAGGGGGAATAGGTTGTCTTGGTGTGGTTGGACCATGTTAGTTTGTTGGTGATGTGGACACCAAGGAACTTGAAGCTCTCAACCTGCTCCACTGCAGCCCCGTCGATAAGATTTGGGTGAACTCGGTCCTCCTTTTTCCTGTATTCCACAATCATCTCCTTAGTCTTGCTCACATTGAGGGAGAGGTTGTTGTCCTGGCACCACACAGCCAGTTCTCTGACCTCCTCCCTATAGGCAGTCTCGTTGTTGTCGGTAATCAGGCCTATCACTGTTGTGTCATCTGCACATTTAATGATGGTGTTGAAGTCGTGCCTGGCCATGCAGTCATGAGTGAACAGAGGGTACAGGAGGGGGCTGAGCACGCACACCTGGTGGCCCCTGTGTCGAGGATCAGCGTGGTGGTTGTGTTGTTACCTACCCTTACCACCTGGGGGCAGCCCGTCAGGACGTCCAGGATCCAGTTGCAGAGGGAGGTGTTTAGTCCCAGAATCCTTAGCTTTTTGATGAGCTTTGAGGGCACTCTGGTGTTGAACGCTGAGCTGTAGTCAATGAATAGCATTCTCACATAGGTGTTCCATTTGTCCCGGTGGGAAAGGGCAGTGTGGAGTGCAATACAGATTGCATCATCTGTGGATCTGTTAGGGCGGTATGCAAATTGGAGTGGGTTTAGGGTTTCTGGGATAATGGTGTTGATGTGAGCCATGACCAGTCTTTCAAAGCATTTCATGGCTACAGATGTGAATGCTATGGGTCGGTAGTAATTTAGGAAGGTTACCTTAGTGCTCTTGGGCACAGGCACTATGGTGGTCTGCTTAAAACATGTTGTTATTACAGTCTCAGACAGGGAGAGCTTGAAAATGTCAGTGTAGACACTTGCTCGTTGGTCAGCGTATGCTCGCAGTACACGTTCCTGGTAATCCGTCTGGTCCTGTGGCCTTATGAATGTTGACCTGTCTAAAGGTCTTACTCACATCGGCTGAGGAGAGCGTGATCACAGAGTCTTCCGGTACAGCTGGTGCTCTCATGCATGTTTCAGTAATTATTTGCCTCGAAGCGAACATAGAAGTGGTTTAGCTCATCTGGTAGGCTTGTGTCACTGGGCAGCTCTCGGCTGTGCTTCCCTTTGTAGTTTGTAATGGTTTGCAAGCATCTAAAGAGCGTCAGAGCCGGGGTAGTACAACTCGATCTTAGTCCTGTACTGACGAATGCCTGTATGATGGTTTGTCGGAGGGCATAGCGGGATTTCTTATAAGCTTCCGGGTTAGAGTCCCGCTCCTTGAAAGTGGCAGCTCTAGCCTTTAGCTCCGTGCGGATGCTGCCTGTAATCCATGGCTTCTGGTTGGGGTATGTACATACGGTCACTGTGGGGACGACGTCATCGATGCACTTATTGATGAAGCCAATGACAGATGTGGTGTACTCCTCAATGCCATTGGAGGAATCCAGGAACATCTTCCAGTCTGTGCTAGCAAACAGTCCTGTAGCTTAGTATCTGCTTCATCTGACCACTTTTTTATTTATCTAGTCACTGGTGCTTCCTGCATTAATTTTTGCATGTAAGCAGGAACCAGGGGGATGGAATTATGGTCAGATTTGCCAAATGGATAGCGAGGGAGAGCTTTGTACGTGTCTCTGTGTGTGGAGTACAGATGGTACAGAGTTATTTTCCCTCTGGTTGCAAATTTGACATCCTGATAGAAATTTGATAAAACTGATTTAAGTTTCCCTGTATTAAAGTCCCCGGCTACTAGGAGCACCGCCTCTGGGTGAGCATTTTCTTGTTTGCTTATGGCAGAATACAGCTCATTCAATGCTGTCTTAGTGCCGACCTCTGACTGAGGTGGTAAGCAAACAGCTACGAAGAATACAGATGAGAACTCTTGGTAGGTAGTGTGGTCTACAGCTTATCATGATATAAGCCTCGGGGGAGCAATAGCTCGATACTTCCTTAGATATCATCCACCAGCTGTTATTTACAAAAATACATTAGCTCCTTGTCTTACCAGACGCCGCTGTTCTATCCTGGCGGTACATTGTATAACCAGCTAGCTGTATGCTGCTAATGTTGTCGTTTGGCCACGACTCCATGAAGCATAAGATGTTACTGTTTTTAATGTCCAATTGGTAGTTTAATCTTCCCCGTAACTCGTCAATTTTATTGTCCAAAGATTGCACGTTTGCTAGCAGAATTGAGGGAAGTGGGGGTTTATTCAATCACCTTCGAATTCTCAGAAGGCAGCCCGCTCTCCAGCCTCTCTTTCTATGCCTCCTCTTCACGCAGATCACGGGGGTCGGGGCCTGTTCTGTATATCCTCCGCCTCAGGCTCGTTAGAGGCGTGAAAGAAGAAAAAGGATTCTGCTAGTCCTTGGTGAGTTATCGCAGTCCGGATATCTAGAAGTTATTTTCAGTCATAAGAGACGGTAGCGGCAAACATTATGTACAAAATGAGTAAAAAAAAAGTTACAAACAACGCTGATAAACAAACAAAAAAAGCACAATCGGTTGGGGGCACGTAAAACGTCTGCCTTCTGCTCCGGCTCTTCTTTGTCTACTCCTACTCAACATCGTTCACACCCTCTTAAGCCTTAGCCCCACCCATCTTTAAGCATTCATATGTTAATTAAGCCATGTGCTAAAGAGAGTCAGTAAAGTAGTGTAGTAAATAACCAAAGATTTCAAGACTAAAGGTGGTGGAAGTAGTAGCTTACAATGAGGAAAAACTCCAGATAAAAAGACACGTTATTTATTCCTTGGCCTATATCCTAATCTGACTTTGTTGCAGGTCATGTTGTCCTTTACATTACTGGCTCTGGTAAACACACACTACATAAAATATAGAAAGTGTCCAGATAAAAATATTTTATAAATATTAGATGATGATTAACCAGACACACCTGTCTAAATTGATGTGTCGTGAAATAAATTCTATAACCCCCAGCCATATCTAGCGAAGTGGATGGGTCACTATTATCTAGGCATGTTCACATGTTCATGAAATACAATAGATGACCGTAATCACCCCCAAACACACAGAGCAAACTTGATTGGTCATGTAATCATTTGGCGAAGTGGAGTCTTTTGTTTAGACATGTAGCTAGCTAGCTAAACAATGAAAATAATGGTGCTTTCAAGACAACTGGGAACACAAGGTCAAATCATGACGTCAATGATCTTCAGGTCAGAAAGTCAAGGCTCTAGAAAGAGGCCCGAGTTCCCAAGTTTGTATTCCAAGTTGGATGCCTGTTCAAAGCGATTTTTCCCAGTCAGAGCTTGTTTTTTCAGAGTTCACAGTTGCCTTGAACGCACTGAAGTCAGATGTCGGAGATGTCCAAGTTCCCAGTTCCAAGTGGTTTTGAACGTGGCAATAATCCCAACCCATACTACTAGCAATACAAACTGATTGTCATAGCTAGCCACCATGCATGCATCTGCAGGTAGCTAAAGATAACATTGAACATAGTTGGTTATCTAGCTAGCTAATAGTAGGCTATAACCAACACTACAAATGGCTTTCTGGAGGTACAAATCATATTACTACACAGATCATACACATAACGTTAGCTAGCGAGCCAGCATGCAAACATTCACTTGCCAGCCAACAGTACGCTTTTACTTTAAATAAATACCTTTCTGACAAAACGAGAAAAATGAATGTCTGAAAATGTAGCTTGACTCTTACCCAGAGTGGATGAACACTTCACGGCTGACTGGAACCCCGTTAACTAAGAAAAATACGTCCTGTGTCATTTAGTTTTTTTGTTTGTTTTTGTAGCAACAGCTTGTTTGGCTTTGTCGATAGCGCCTGATAAATTCCTACAATGTTGTGGAGAGCACTTTTGCAGTTCTCCATGGCTAAGGTTGTATCTTTCAAAAAAGCTGCAGTAGCAAGGATTATCTACTCATACTGAGCTGATCATGTTATCGACAGAAGCATGCTACATGGCAGACCAATCCGAACTCATCTCTAGGCATGTCCAGCCCATCCATTATATCATGGCTAGCGGGAAGGTTCCTGTATTTTTCCCTGGCTAAACCAACTAGGCTCGTAATTTAACACTTGTATTCGTATTCACAGGTAGCATACAAGTTTGTTATTAAGGCACATAAAAGTTCACATGTTCCAGAAGGTACACCATATATACAAAAGTATGTGGACACCCCTTTAGTTGATTCGGCTATTTGCTGACAGGTGTATAAAATCGAGCACACATTCATGCAATCTCCATAGAGATTGTCGTATCTGACTGTTGCCTTCAGTGCATTTTCTATATTAGTGGTTTAAGATCAGGTGCGGGCCTCATATTCTCACTTTATTACATATAGTAATGCAGTTGTGGATTAGTTATTAGCAATTGCAGGTGGGTACATTGCAAATACATTACTATTGCAGGCGGGAACATTGCAAATACATTACTATTGCAGGCGGGAACATTGCTCCGGAAGTAACCTGCAGCACCCCCTGATCAATCACCCATAAAAAAAAACGTAATTAATATAAGCAAAAATATTGTGCACAAGGCCATTATTAAGCGGGGAGAAAAATACTCGTCAGCAGAGTGTGGCTGCATGTTGTTCCGCCCATGTTATCCCGTCCATACTGTAAGTTTCATTATATTGGCTTATTTGCTATTCTGATTCAGAGAAGTTGGAAAGTCTTTTGGTAGATTGTGGAGTTTTGGTTCTGCAAAGCCAACAAAATAACATGTATTAATGCAAATGATGGTACCAATGTAGTAGGTATCCTATCTACTCAACTCAGTGTCAGTCTGAGGGCTATTAAACTATAGTAATGTGGCAATTCTTTTACTTTTAGATATGTGTTTTTATTGTTGTGGATTGTCAGATACTACTGCATTATTAGAGCTAGGAAAAACACAAGCATTTCGCTCCACCTGCAATAACACCTGCTAAATATGTGTATGTGACCAATACATTTTGATATGATTACTAGAAAACCCAATTAATATCTTTATTAGTTGCTATAAGATTGTATTAGCCTTTATCTTATTAGAAGGTTATAATGTGTTGTCTCTCCATTGAGCAATAATGGTAATTCTGACAATAATCATCATTTTTAATAATAGCTGTTATTTAGTCAGGATTTATATAAAATAGCGGTTATTTAGACAGGAATAATATAAAATAGCTGTTATTTAGTCAGAAGTTATATAAAATAGCTTTTATTTAGTCAGGATTCATATAAAATAAACTGTTATGCAACAGGGGGCATTCACTGCCAATATAGAACTCTTTCAGTCAGTCTGCGAATAGAAAATATTATCTGGCTTATTTAATGCTTGTTGGCATGTTTCTGTTCCTCATTCTGGGTTCCTTGTGTCTGATCAAGTGAAATTAATCTAAATTTAACACGAGTGATATGAAGATATCAGCCTTGTGTGCCAAAATGATGGGAAGATTTGAGATGTACTGGATGTTACTATAAGTGAATTGGTATGTCCAGCCCATCCATTATATCATGGCTAGCGGGAAGGTTCCTGTATTTTTCCCTGGCTAAACCAACTAGGCTCGTAATTTAACACTTGTATTCGTATTCACAGGTAGCATACAAGTTTGTTATTAAGGCACATAAAAGTTCACATGTTCCAGAAGGTACACCATATATACAAAGGTATGTGGACACCCCTTTAGTTGATTCGGCTATTTGCTGACAGGTGTATAAAATCGAGCACACATTCATGCAATCTCCATAGAGATTGTCGTATCTGACTGTTGCCTTCAGTGCATTTTCTATATTAGTGGTTTAAGATCAGGTGCGGGGGGCCTCAGATTTTTACCTCATCAGCTCGGGGATTCGATCCAGCAACTTTCCGGTTACTGGCCCAATGCTCTAACCACTAGGCTACCATAGCAGTAAAATAGAATAAATTTCAAACAGTAAGATAATGTCAAATCTTTACTACTGTCTTTCTACTTGTTCACATAGGCTACATACAGTATGTACATATTGGTAGGGATAAAGCTGCGACTGAAGAGGTCCTGGATGGCAGGGAGCTCGTTTCCTATGATGTACTTGGCCGTACACACTACCCTCTGTAGCGCCTTATGGTCGGTCGGCCGCGCCAAGCAGCTGCCATACCAAGCTGTGATGCAGCTCGTCAAGATGCTCTGCATGTTGCAGCTGTATAACTTTTTTTGAGAATCTGAAGGGCCTTAGTCTACAGCACAAGACAAGTTAATGTCTCTGTAATAATCTTCAGGACCCGTATGTAAACACTCTCTAATGCACCGCTCTCCATTCAGAAGACAATTTAAGCATAATCAGATAACCTCATCCAGGCAGCATATGGTGACAGGAAGCTGTTGGGTGTTTTATATAATAATTTTGCACGCCCAATATTTTCAGTTTTTGATTTGTTAAAAGTTTGAAATATCCAATAAATGTCATTTCACATCATGATTGTGTCCCACTTGTTGTTGATTCTTCACAAAAAAATACAGTTTTATATATTTGAAGCCTGAAATGTGGCAAAAGGTCGCAAAGTTCAAGGGGGCCGAATACTTTCGCAAGGCACTGTATCATCCTGGTTTACAGTGAGCTTTCAGCAGAGCATTGTGTAATGAACCCCTTTCCATTGTATAACCTTCCTCTTATTTCCCACATCTTAGTTTAACTCCGTGGAAAATGTATTGAGGTTGTGTTTGTGTAATCTAAGTGAACAAGGCTTTAATCTCAGAACGGATGTATTTAGACGGTCTAGTATACATGATATACAACGACAAATTAACTATTGTACTGTAGGAATCGATAGACATTTTAACCTAGTTATTTGCAATATAGCTTTTACCTCAATATTCTGGATGGATTAGTGTCTATAGTCTGGAAATAATATGTCTGTTATTATGATACATACTGTCTGGATTATGGGGCGGCAGGGTAGCCTAGTGGTTAGAGCATTGGACTAGTAATCGAAAGGTTGCAAGTTCAAATCCCCAAGCTGACAAGGTACAAATCTGTCGTTCTGTCCCTGAACAGGCAGTTAACCCACTGTTCCTAGGTCGTCATTGAAAATAAGCATTTGTTCTTAACTGACTTGCCTGGTAAAATAAATAAAAATAAAAGTAGTCTCTATCAGTTGAGGCTCCTCAGAGGAGGAAGGGGAGAACTGTACTCCTCAGTGAGTTTCATGGGGGGAAAAAGTGAAACATTAAAAAAGTTGCCTTTTAGGGTCTCCCGGGTGGCGCAGTGGACTAAGGCAGTGCTAGTTGAGCCACCAGAGACTCTGGGTTCAAGCCCAGGCTCTATCACAGCCGGCCGGGAGGACCATGGAGTGACACACAATTAGCCTAGCGTCGCCCAGGTTAGGGAGGGTTTGGCCGGTAGGGATATTGTCTCATCGCGCACTAGTGACTCCTGTGGCGGGCCGGGCGCAGTGCCGCCTTTCAGGTTGCTTGGTGTACGGTGTTTCCTCCGACACATTGGTTGCAGCTGGCTTCCAGGTTGGATGCGCGCTGTGTTAAGAAGCAGTGCGGCTTGGTTGGGTTGTGTTTTAGAGGACGCATAGCTCTCAACCTTCGTCTCTCCCGAGCCCGTACGGGAGTTTTAGCGATGCGACAAGACAGTCTCATTGGGGAGTAAAAATTAATAAAAGATTTAGATATAACAAATATATCCACGTCACCAAATAATTGATTAAAATACACTGTTTTGCGTAGGTCTATTGCCACCGGGGCCCATCAGTGTAACTGCTAAACTGCTTGCTAACTGTACAGTGTACTGCATGATTGTAGCTGGTTTACTAACACATTAATTCTATTAGCCATGTTGACTTGACGTTCGCTAATATGGTGACCACGATGTAGGCTGTGTGTAGAGTTTAGTGGTTATGATACAAAGGTTTGGCCTGGTCACAGACAGCTGATATGTTGTGTACTGAAGTCCACAAGCGAAGGGAAAAGGTGAAAGGAGGAGACAGCAAGTCTGATGCAAGAAGGAATTATTCAACAATCAAAGGGATCATTCTCTTTACATGCGGCTGCTTTGAAAGTGAACTGTGTTTGCGTGCGATCAGGGGTATATTCATTCCGCCCATTCTGTTGAAAAACTTTTCATAAACGGAAGCAAACGGAATAAACTTACCTGAATTTGTCTAATAGAAACTCTCATTTGCAACTGTTGGACTAATGATTATACCCTAGCTCAGCAAGATGCAAGATTGCCACATTCAATGCCGCCATGCACAAAGTCTGTCACCTTGATTACTCAAATTTCACTCAAACTGTGCACCTCCACCGCCTTCGGAAAGTATTCAGACCCCTTGACTTCTTCCACATTTTGTTAGGTTACAGCCTTATTCTAAAATTAATCAAATGGTTTTATTTATTCATCAATCTACACACAATACCAAAGCAAATCCATGTTTTTAGATGTTTTTGCTAATTTATAAAAAATAAACTGAAATATCAAATTTATATTCAGACCCTGTACTCAGTACTTTATTGAAGCACCTTTGGCAGTGATTACAGCCGAGAGTCTTCTTGGGTACGACGCTACAAGCTTGGCACACCTGTATTTGGGTAGGTTCTCCCATTCTTCTCTACAGATCCTCTCAAGCACTGTCAGGTTGGATGGGGAGCGTTGCTGCACAGCTATTCTCAGGTCTCTCCAGAGATGTTCTATCGGGTTCAAGTCCAGGCTCTGGCTGGGCCACTCAAGGACATTCATAGACTTGTCCCGAAGCCACTCCTGTGTTGTCCTTTTGGAAGGTGAACCTTCGCCCCAGTCTGAGGTCCTGAGCACTCTGGAGCAGGTTTTCATCAAGGATCTCTTTGTATTTTTTTCTGTTCATCTTTGCCTTGATCCTGACTAGTCTCCCAGTCCTTGCTGTTGAAAAACATCCCACACAGCTTGAAGCTGCCATCACCATGCTTCACTGTAGGGATGGTGCCAGGTTTCTTCCAGACGTGACGGTTGGCATTCAGGCCAAAGAGTTCAATCTTGGTTTCATCAGACCAGAGAATCTTGTTTCATTTTCTGAGAACCTTTAGGTCCTTTTGGTGAACTCCAAGCAGGCTGTCATGTGCGTTTTACTGAGGAGTGGCTTCCGTCTGGCCACTCTACCATAAAGGCCTGATTGGTGGAGTGCTGCAGAGATGGTTGTCCTTCTGGAAGGTGCTCCCATGTCCACAGAGGGACGCTAGAGCTCTGTCAGAGTGATCTGGTTCTTGGTCACCTCCCTGACCAAGGCTCTTCTCGGCCGATTGCTCAGTTTGCCCGGACAACTCTCGGAAGACTCTCAGTGGTTCCAAACTTCTTCCAATTAAGAATGATCTTGGGGACCTTCAATGCTCCAGGAATGTTTGCTGCATGGATTACTCTCCATAGATAATCTCCAGACTGTCTGTTAGTATGATACAAACTGCCTGCTATACACTACACTCTAATCTTCAAATGTTAATCTTACAAATCTTTATGTTTGCCCGGACAACTCACATATCTTTATCAATAAATTATTATTCTCAATGTTGACAGCATATCAATGCATCACGAAAAGGTCAACTTTATCATGATAGAATGCTGTCATCTCTTCACCCATCTAGCTACTGTTGTCTCCCCTCCTCCAGTTAAGGCAGTATTTTGCTTTATCTGCACTGTCTACGAGGGCTGAAGCTCATTTCTACTTTATGTAGAGTGGCCAAGAGAGAGTCAGTACATTCCATTTGGAAACGGAGTGACATAAACATCAATCTACCTCAACTGCTGCTTAAATGCACAGCCAGAAGAGGACTGGCCACCCCACATAGCCTGGTTCCTCTCTAGGTTTCTTCCTAGGTTTTGGCCTTTCTAGGGAGTTTTTCCTAGCCACCGTGCTTCTACACCTGCATTGCTTGCTGTATGGGGTTTTAGGCTGGGTTTCTGTACAGCACTTTGAGATATCAGCTGATGTACGAAGGGTTATATAAATAAATTTGATTTGATTTAAATGACGGTGTAACCTTTACAGCCCTGTTAAAGAAAGACTAATAATCAATATATAAAACAGAATGAGATGAGAGGGAGAGAAAGAGCAAGAAGGGGGAGGGGGAGAAAGAGCAACAAAGAGAGATATAGTTATATCCTATGTATGACTCATTTTATCTAGATGTTTCTGATATGAATACAGCTTCTGTTTAGTTTCATTAGAAGTTACAGTAGAATTGAAGGTTAACGTAGGAAAGTAGAATTTAATTTACTGCAAAAAAATCTGACTGTAATTGAAATGGTACTTTAATTACACTGCCAAAAATGCAACAACAAAAAAATGTAATTTTTGATAAAACGACTGCAGATCTCAAAGCATTTTCTGCATGTGAAATCAAGTGTAATCAACCTTAAAACAAATAAATGGGTAAGCTAAACTAACTCAAAACAAGTACATTTAATTTAAGCATCTCAATACAAGATTACATATCTAGGTAACATTTTCATGTTTTGCAGTGTAAAAAAAAAAAAGCTTACATCTACAATATTAGGTAAACCCACCAACACCGACTCAAATAGATTGGATTCATTAGATTTACCGACATCATTATTTTTCTGATGAGGGATTCCCCAACACACTTCCTTATTTGCAGCAATATAAACCCAGAATGCACACGAATTCCATCACTCACTCTCAGAGCACTTCGATCTTGATCTTTAACCTCAGCCGACCACAGCCAACCCAGACTCAAGATGGCCTTCAAGCCACACTACTTGTTGGTCGTACTGACTCTCTGCTACGTTGCTGCTCTTCACGGTGAGATACAGATCTGTTAAAAAGCTGCTCAATAATTTGCTGTATTTTTTTTTATTGCAATAGGACCTAAATCGTAGCATATGAATGTTTTTCATAACAAACTGTTCCCTTTAAAGTTAATCAGTTGTTTTTAAGGATTCGACGTGACCTGCATTTACTTGACCTATTAGTCTTCCTCTTCATGCCTGCAGCGTTTCCTATGGGCGGCTTCGCTCCAAGTCTGAGATGTCGCTGCATCCGGACGTCCCCTGCCTTCATCTCTCCCACGAGGTTTCACAAGTTGGAGATCTTACCCGCAGGAGCCCACTGTAGTCGCATGGAGATGATGTGAGTCAACAGAATGTCACTATTTCAACATGTTCTAATGAAACCATGGAGTCGCTCAAAAATGCATGTATGACAAGTATGGGAGACAGGAAGTAGTGGAAGGAAGAAGAAGAAGAGTGTCACATTACTGGTCTTACATCCAAACCCATTCGAAGTCACTGAAGAGTTCAAGTCTCCCACTTCAAACAACCTACAACAGGCTACAATAAATTATGCCATTTTCATGGCAAAGCTCAGATAGATATATGTCTATGGTAGTTTGACTTCTCCTTGGCTAGTAATGTATCCCCTCCATTCATCAGCGTTACCAAGAAGGACAAGACCATCGTCTGTGTGAATCCAGAGGCAAAATGGATCAACAAAGTCATTGCCCGGTTACAAAGGTAAATACACACACACACACAATTTTGTTGATGTGCAACTGTTTAAAAAAAAACAAAACACACCATCTCTGTCAACAGTAACAACAAGGGAAGTGCAGGTGTCCCCATCTCAACCACGATGGACGGCATCAACATGATAGTGGAACAGCGACAGTAAACGGTCAACGTCATCACATCATTCAATCTGGAGCAAAATGGAATGAACACAACACAAGTTTATGCAATACCAATGCATTCAATTGTAATATTGTAATACCAAATTTGTTTAATTTCTCTGAAATTATCTCTGTACGTATGTGTTATTATTTCATGTCCTTATAATGTATCGTCTCTAACCCAGAGAAATAAAGATGGTCAAAACATACTTTTTTTAAATGACAATTTTATTGCCCGAGGAGGAAGAGGGACAATTATACAATTGCTGATGAGCGTGTATATTTTATTTTTATGTGAACATTATTACCCCAATAAATCCATAAAACTAAAACACGGTTTTCAGAGTAATACAAAAAGTTAGCACCCTCCACCTCTGATTGGTTGACAGATTACACTCCCAGGAGGAGGTGGGACTGGGGTGGTCGTAGTTTACTCAACTTAAACCCTTTCCTCTTTGGGGAGCATAGGTCATTCTCAAACTTCCTGGTCATAGTTTAGGCCTTGTTTCTTGCCCAAACACTACAGAGTCTACTTCCTTGTCCTTGATCACATGGTTAGTATGAACGTATTGACACGACCACATTGACCACAATCCCTCTGTCCACACTCTGTGTCAAATATGTTTTATGATTGTAGGTAAAACATTGAAATCCACCAGTTTTAGGTACACCATGTAGGATGGAAGGCTAGGATAGATGCATAAGGGTCAGATAAACTAAGACAAACACACATTTAAAAAGTGCTTTCTTTTTAAAAATCACACTGAAACGATGACCTTGCAATGGCAAATCAGCTTTAAACCTGAATTAACATACTATAGATGCTAACATTTCTCTTCTAAAAACGTGTCTTAGGTCTGAAAAGAACAAGTGATATTCACCAAAGTCTAGAGTTCACTATTCAAAAGATGTCTACTAACAAAACCTCTAGCAATTCAGTCACTCTGTGCCAAGTCTACCTAATTATGACCCGAATGAACAAATAAAAAAAACTCAATTGAAATTAAATCAAAACCTTCTACATTCAGAAGCAAACGGAACGTGTGCAGCAGTTGTTGGATCCTCCGGCTGTAGACATGAAACCATCTGGGGGTTTAGAGTGGTCTCCGAGGGGCTGACAAGCCACAATGATCGTTTCCTACTAGTGACGCACGGGTTGACTCATAACCTGCAGTCCTTCCGGTTATATCAGTGGGGTGGGGGCAGTTTAGGGTCATGCAATAGAGTGGATGAAGGGTGTGGGCTGGCTTGAGAAAATAAGAAAATCTCTATATAAATTCTTGCTCAATTTATATGTATATGCTACACTGAGTCACTATCTGGCATTAGTGCATAAAGCCTAAACTTTAAGGCCTAAGTGGGCCAAATAGCCCATACAGCCAATCACCAGATGCTTTTGGGAATGGGCAGAAAAATAAAAAGTTCATGTTGATCCAAGGAGGGAAAAAAAGACAAATGTCGGAGTTTAATTCAATGACAGAAGAGCTGCGAAATAAAAAGAGTTGTTAAAAAGAAGAAGAAGAAAAAAAAAAAAGAGAAGCAAAGTGAGGGCCTGAAATGTAATGTTTGGGAAAGATTTGGTGAAGTGTTAAAAGAGGATGATAGGAGAGGCGGCTACGTTACGTGTGATGATTGTGAGACGCTATATACAATGTGACAGTCACGTCAATGGAACTGTGGCCTACTGTTCCGATGGGTTGAATGGACACTGAAATCTGGACACCGACTGTAGGTCTAGAACCTCTCACATGGGCCTTAATATGAACTCCTGAAACAAAATAAAAAATAGCATATCTAGCAGTAAAATTATCAACCAAATGTATGCAACATTTTTTACTCTGGAACGGGAGTGGAGAAATAGGATTTATTTCAGCATCTTGACAGAATGCGAATGATCATTTAGATACCATCTGTAGAGCGGCCATCTTTATCAGCGTCACAAAAAACTGATTGAGTATTTCAACCACATCAAATACGCACCCAAGCAGAACGAAAATCTTATCAGAAATATGTTGGATTGTTTTCACAGATTTCCATTTCCTTTCAACCGGTCAAACTGATGTAATTTGGAAATTCTGCACAGAATCCGTTTCCCGTTGAATTTTTTTTAAAATCTCCAGTTATTGCATTTTATCCCCGGTCCCTGAACGTCTTTGCTCCGCGAAAGAAGCAGAGATGACAGAGAAAAGTTTACTGATGTCAACTACACTGAAGCATTCATTCTATTGAGTCGATGACATTATTCTGGTGAGCAAGTATCTAATTATAGTTGACTAACAAATAGCCTACCAACATGTTGGAAGTTATAAGCAGATGCATAGCTAAATCAGGCAACATAATACTGCACCACCTGTCAAAAAACATCTCAAATCAGGAAAAAGAATTCTTACATTTAAAAATAAACAAAACTTTTCAAATAAATAGCTTCAGTTTATTGAGAAAAACATTGCAAATAGATGCCATTTTTTCAAATGATAATTTCAGTTAACTTTGATGTGAATTGCAACAGAAGGGAGACCCGAGTGGTATGAAATGAGTTCTGGTGACATTGTGTCATCCCTGTACCTCATCTACGTTTAACTTCATCTTTCTGAGGATGGAACAGGGGATGATAGAAGAGACAAAGAATGGAGGGATGGAGGGATGGATAGATGAAGGGGTGGATGGAGAGGGATGAATGGATGATAGATGGATGGAGAGATGGAGGGATAGATGGAGGGATAGATGGAGGGATGGATGGATGGAGGGATGGAGGGATGGATGATGAAGGGGTGGATGGAGAGGGATGAATGGATGATAGATGGATGGAGAGATGGATGGATAGATGGAGGGATAGATGGATGGAGATATGATGGAGGGATGGATGATGAAGGGATGGATGGAGAGAGGGATGAATGAATGGAGGGAGGGATGAATGGAGAGATGGAGGAATAGATGGATGGAGAGATGGAGGGATAGATGGATGGAGAGATGGAGGGATGGAGAGATGGATGATGAAGGGGTGGATGGAGAGAGGGATGAATGAATGGAGGAATGGAGGAATGGATGGATAGATGTTGGTGCATGGTTAGTCTGAGCTACTCAGGCTGGGTTTAGAAACAGGGAGCCCATTCTGATCTTTTGACCAATTATTGGCAAAAAAAAAAAAAAAAAATTCTGATCTGATTGGTCAAAAGTTAGTGGCAAAAGATCAGATTTGCTCTGCCTGTGTAAACGCAAACGTATTTTCCTAGGCAGTGCTGCTGTTGGAGAGATTGTACACTGTACAAACGAGGCACGTTGTAAGTAAGAAAATGGAGGTGTGCTCTACAAAACTAACTTTGATACAAATGTAAAGTAAGAGTGGATGTGTTCATGAGAGAGAAAAGGCTGTGATATTAAATTAGATATGTGGAGGGGTGCAGGGGAAGGAGTACAGCTGAAGTTGGGGAAGTAATTGCAGTGTTTGGGAGTGGGAGACCTTGTTCAAACATAAAAAGTCCTAGGGAAGATCATCAGCTGAAAAGGGACAAAAAAAGAAAAAGTGGATTTAGAAAGAGTCGACCATCATTTGATCATCTAGATTGATTCCACATAAAAACATTTCAGTCTTAATAAAACCCATTAACGACAAAATCTCTTTTTCAAAAACTTGTAATTCCTGTTTTCACACAAAGTACCAATTTATAGACTGCATTTAGATCACAGACAAAAATGCCCATAGTTTAAAAACAAGCTTCGAATTGAAGCATTGGTACATATACTTCTGTCTGTACTGTGTTGAGCTGGGGGTATTTCACACACAAATGGTGGCACACTGACTGGGCATACACACATAAGATTGACAAACTTTGGACTTGTGTCAAAATCGAAATAACCCTTCTAGTAAGAAAATTGTAGCCTGGCCCCAGATCAGTTTGCTTTGTCGCAAAAACAAATGACCATAAGAGTTGGCAAGACAGAACAAATGTCCACTACATGACCAAAAGTATGTGGACACCACTGGTCCAATATCTCAATACAAAAATAATGGGAATTAATATGGAGTTGGTCCCCGCTTTGCTGCTATAACAGCTTTCCACTAAATGTTGGAACATTGCTGCTGTGACTTGCTTCTATTCAGCCACAAGAGCATTAGTGAGGTCGGGCACTGATGTTGGGCTGATTAGGCCTGGCTCGCAGTCAGCGTTCCAATTCATCCCAAAGGTGTTCAATGCGGTTGAGGTCTGGGCTCTGTGAAGGCAAAGTCAAGTTCTCCCACACCGATCACAACAAAACATTTCTGTGTGGATCTAGATTTGTGCACGGGGGCATTGTCCTGCTGAAGAAGCAGGCCAATGTTCTGTGAGTTTGTGTAGCCCATCACGTCACGGCTGAGCCGTTGTTGCTCCTAGACGTTTCCACTTCACAATAACAGCACTTACAGTTGACCGGGGAAACTTCAGTAAGGCCATTCTACTGCCAATGATTGTCTATGGAGATTGCATGGCTGTGTGCTCGATTTTATACAACTGTCAGCAGTACGTGTGGCTGAAATAGCCGACTCCACGGATTTCAAAGGTTCCACATACTTTTGTATATGTTCATAGTGTATCTGAGACCAGGCTAGGAAAAATGTACATTACCCCCCAGCGGGTGTAAAGCAGTCCATTACACCCCCCCCCAACGGGTGTAAAGCAGTACATTACCCCCCAGCGGGTGTAAAGCAGTACATTACCCCCCCCCAATGGGTGTAAAGCAGTACATTACCCCCCCCCCCCCCCCCCAACGGGTGTAAAGCAGTACATTACCCCCCAACGGGTGTAAAGCAGTACATTACCCCCCCAACGGGTGTAAAGCAGTACATTACCCCCCAACGGGTGTAGAGCAGTACATTACCCCCCAACGGGTGTAAAGCAGTACATTACCCCCCAACGGGTGTAAAGCAGTACATTACCCACCAACGGGTGTAAAGCAGTACATTACCCCCCAGAGGGTGTAAAGCAGTACATTACCCCCCAGCGGGTGTAAAGCAGTACATTACCCCCCCCAATGGGTGTAAAGCAGTACATTACCCCCCCCAACGGGTGTAAAGCAGTACATTACCCCCCCCAACGGGTGTAAAGCAGTACATTACCCCCCCAACGGGTGTAAAGCAGTACATTACACCCCAGCGGGTGTAAAGCAGTACATTACCCCCCCCCAGCGGGTGTAAAGCAGTACATTACCCCCCCCCAACGGGTGTAAAGCAGTACATTACCCCCCAGAGGGTGTAAAGCAGTACATTACCCACCAACGGGTGTAAAGCAGTACATTACCCACCAACGGGTGTAAAGCAGTACATTACCCCCCAACGGGTGTAAAGCAGTACATTACCCACCAACGGGTGTAAAGCAGTACATTACCCACCAACGGGTGTAAAGCAGTACATTACCCACCAACGGGTGTAAAGCAGTACATTACCCCCCAACGGATGTAAAGCAGTACATTACCCCCCAACGGGTGTAAAGCAGTACATTACCCCCCAGAGGGTGTAAAGCAGTACATTACCCACCAACGGGTGTAAAGCAGTACATTACCCCCCAACGGATGTAAAGCAGTACATTACCCCCCAACGGATATAAAGCAGTACATTACCCCCCAACGGGTGTAAAGCAGTACATTACCCCCCAACGGGTGTAAAGCAGTACATTACCCCCCAACGGATATAAAGCAGTTGTGTTGATCAGACGGTCACCAAAGACGTTAATATCTGGTTGAATATACAACTGCCATAAAAATAGTTGTACCCCACTAAATGAAGATCTGGGGGGAGTGAAGTATGGGCCCAGAAATGCCCCCCCCGTCCGTCCGTCCGTTCTCACTCTCTCAGGCTGGTTTCACAGAAGTCATTGAAATTGGAGGCATAGCGTGTTAGATAATCACGTGCAAAAAAATAAAGCAGAGACAATGTTGTCAAGACATGTTTATAACGTTACGTCAACGCAGCTTCAACCTGCACACACAGTACAGTGTTGCCATGGTGCTATTGTATCCCCGTTAGGGTTGCAAATAGTCGGCTATCTTTTTCCAAAATCCACAGGTTTTGGTTGGAGGATTCATGGATTTCCTTCTTATTCCTCTCTTGATTCGGGGAATGTTCTAACAAGGATTTCTGGGAAAAAAAACTGAGTTTTGAGAAAGTTAACAACATTTTTGAACCTTTTAAATCCCCATAAATATATGGATTCTATCATTCAAATAATTCTGGGAACAAACCCTAGGTTTGATCACTTCTACAACCCCTCAACTCTATCACTTTATAGTCATTTCTATAACTAGGTACTTCTTAAGAAATGACATGGTAAAAATGGTATTACTCAATTACTCAGTATTAACCTATTGCAGTGTGCTACCCCCAAACTCTGTCAGACAACCCTGTGTCAGCTATATAGCCTGTACTGAACATTAGTGTATGGGTAACATATCTAAAGTCATTGGTACGGACCTAGGGATATGAAAGCCTTCACAAAACAACAGCTTCTTAGAGTCTTGAGTCTTGGTCATGAACAGAAGAGGCATTTTTTAATGCACAGTACACCCCTGGGTTCCACTGCAGTAAGCCGGGCATCACATTGAGTTTGGCTTATGTCCGAAATTGCTCCCCATACCCTACACCCAGGCTGTGTTTACACATGCAGCCCAATGCTGATATTATTTTTTGCACTAATTGGTATTTTGACAAAAATCAGACCAGCTCTAAAAAATATGTCATGTGAAATGTCTGATGTGATTGGTCAAAATACCAATTAGTGGAAAAAAAGATCAGAGTTGAGCTGCCTGTGTAATCACAGACATGATGCTCTACTGTTGACCAGAACCATTTGACCCAGGTCAACAGCAGTGCACTATATAGGGAATAGGGCTCTAGTCTAAAGTAGTGCACTATATAGGGCTCTGGTCTAAAGTAGTGCACTATATAGGGCTCTGGTCTAAAGTAGTGCACTATATAGGGCTCTGGTCTAAAGTAGTGCACTATATAGGGCTCTGGTCTAAAGTAGTGCACTATATAGGGCTCTGGTCTAAAGTAGTGCACTATATAGGGCTCTGGTCTAAAGTAGTGCACTATATAGGGCTCTGGTCTAAAGTAGTGCACTATATAGGGCTCTGGTCTAAAGTAGTGCACTATATAGGGCTCTGGTCTATAGTAGTGCACTATATAGGGCTCTGGTCTATAGTAGTGCACTATATAGGGCTCTGGTCTATAGTAGTGCACTATATAGGGAATAGGGTGTCACTTGGGACGTAAACTATTATTTTTACGTACTATTATTTTTACCTAACACATTTCCAATGGTTTGGAAACTATTGTTGTGTAGAATTGAGCTAAAAACCACTGCGGTTGTTGTGAGCCTTTCAATTAGAAATACATTCAGCTCAGCATTAATCAATGATAGGACATGATCACTTCCTTAATGACATCTGGCTTGGAAACACACCAATCCTTTCTCATGCCTCTTCGTACATAGATAACGCAACACATGGCAAGCAAATGTGATTGGTTTTGGGAGGATTCTTCAATTAATCTATCAATCAAACATTGATGGATTGATGAGGACTCTTGGCTACGAGCCTCGGGGAAGTTGGGCTACGAGCCTCGGGGAAGTTGAGCTACGAGCCTCGGGGAAGTTGAGCTACGAGCCTCGGGGAAGTTGAGCTTAAGACTTATGACTTTAAAAGGTGTTAAATGCACTGCAGTTTAAAAGCTAAAGACCAAATCATAATGATTAACAAGATAAATTGGTCAAAGACATATCTAAAAACGACTGCGATCCATAAGTTCATGTTGGTTTGGATCAGGGGAACACACCACTCGCAGGCAACTCAAGCGGACGAGGGGAAACATAAATAGCAACGTGAGGTGAAAGGGATGCTGGGAGTGAGTTAGTAGGGCTGGGATCCTGTTCAACGATCGTTCCTATCGGTCTCCATAGAAGCCACATTGCACATTTTCATTTCCATGTTGAAATCTACGTTTAATCTTCCACTGATATACTGACGTGATAAAAACCACATCTTTCCTCTTTCCATACTTGACACAGAATAGAGCAATACTGAAAAGTCCCACACCCCATCCTTTGTGATTTAGGAGAAGAAGAAAAAAAACGTGTTTGGGGTAACATTTATGTTGAAATGATAGGACTTAACATGATCATAAAATACAATTCAGTAGAACGTTGGATGTCATATTTGTAAAATATGTTAAGTAGTTGTCTTGAGGATTGGGTACCTCAAAATCGAACGGAGAGAATTCAGATGTCGGTTGTCATTGTTACTGTAGAAGGTTACGTGACAAAAAGTCACCACCATCCAAACCAGGTTTAAGGCAAAAAAAACACTGACACCAGATCAGGATGACCTGAACCTCCCTCCCAAATGGAACCCTATTCCCTATATAGTGCACTACTTTAGACCAAGTCCCACATAGGGCCCTGGTCAAAAGTAGTGCACTATATAGGGAATAGGGTTCCATAGGGCTCTGGTCTAAAGTAGTGGACTATATAGGGAATAGGGTTCCATAGGGCTCTGATCTAAAGTAGTGCACTATATAGGGAATAGGGTTCCATAGGGCCCTGGTCAAAAGTAGGGAATAGGGTGCTATTTCGGACGCACTTTTGCGTCCAAGGAGAAGAGCAGCGGTATGTAATGTGACCAGAAAACAACACAAAACACAAATCCCAACCCTAATTTGGTATCAAGCCGTTCATGTAGACAAAGAAAGACAACAAACAAAACAAACAGAAATCCAATCAGTGTGCAAAATGGAGGTTAAAAGAGGAGCAGAAGAGGTGAATACTCCTTCGGGGGGGATGGCCTGTCTGGGTTTGTTTGTTCGGCAGAGATGGGGCAGGGCATTAGGGGTTCAAAGGTCAAGGATCATGGGTGAGAGGATGGCGCCCCACTACCTGTGGACGGGCAGGTGCAGGCCGTTGAGGGAGGAGGTGACTGGCGGGTGGAGCTCCAGCTGGGCGAGCAGAGAGAAGTGGTCAGAGGGGATGTGGGGGTGGGGACAGCCGGTGATGTTGTTGTCCGTTAACCACTGAGACTCCAGGGGACCGAGCAAGCCGGCTACAGACATGTGAGTCTTGGAGAAGAAGATGTAGTCGATCACGCCCTGCAGAAGGAGAGAGAGACAGAGAGACAGAGAGACACAGAGACACAGAGAGAGAGAGAGAGAGAGAAAGAAAGAGAGAGAAAGAGAGAGAAAGAGAGAGAAAGAGAGAGACACAGAGACACAGAGACACAGAGACACAGAGAGAGAGAGAGAGAGAGAGAGAGAGACAGAGAGAGAGAGAGAGAGAGAGAAAGAGGGGAAGGAGGTGATACAGAGAGAATGAAAGAGATTGTCTTTACTATTGTTACCCGTAAAACAATATGAACCACACAGCCTTCACTGCTGGTCAAGGGGTTGCTAGGCTTATCGAATTGGGCCGAAACATGACAAACTGTGAGCACTCAACTGAGGACAGATCCTACTCCAGAGCAGCCCGGTTTAACCTTGAAGTCATACGTATATAGTTGGTGTATTAAGGTGTAACCTACATTGAAGTCATACGTATATATTTGATGGTATTAAGGTGTGATGGGTTCTGAATTCAAAACTTGAACTATGAAATATCCTTGCTCATGGTACTGAGGGAGAGAGGGGAATGCAGAACAGTTACATTCTGTCATGTTATTGGTTGACATCAGGAATCCTATGGGAAAGGAGAAGGCCCACAGTCTGGCTTCAGTTGTTAGGTTGTAAGTATTTTGAAATACTTGCTACAGCAGAAGTGAATGGTTATCTACAGCAGCAATGTATATGGTGGGGGTCAATTAAGGTTGGATATGAGTGCTTGGGAATGTTACTGAGTACGGGAAAGGTAATCACATGGTTGTGGTCACTGATGAGTGTGGAGAGCTGTGAATTAGAGATGTAATGGGGGCTGAGGTCAGGTCACGGTAAGGGAGAAGGAACAGTTTATTACTCACATCACTAAACTTCCTGCCTAGCAATAAAAGACGTCACGTTTAGAGAAAAGGAGACTTCATCTAAAGTGGGGTATATACAGTTGAAGTTGGAAGTTGTACATACACCTTAGCCAAATACATTTAAAATAGAGTTTTTTTGTCAGAATAATAGTAGAGAGAAATATTTATTTCATCTTTTATTTCTTTCATCACATTCCCTGTGGGTCAGAAGTTTACATACACTCAGTTAGTGTTTGGTAGCATTGCCTTTAAATGATCTAACTTGGGTCAAATGTATTGGGTAGCCTTCCACAAGCTTCCCACAATAAGTTGGTGAACTTTAGCCCATTCCTCCTGACAGAGCTGGTGTAACGGAGTCAGGTTTGTAGGTCTCCTCGCAAACGCTTCTTCAGTTCTGCCCAAAAAATGTTCTATAGTATTGAGGTCAGGGCTTTGTTATGACCACTCCAATACCTTGAGTTTGTTGTCCTTAAGCCATTTTGCCACAAATTTGGAAGTTTGCTTGGGGTCACTGTCCATTTGGAAGACCTATTTGCGACCAAGATGTTGCTTCATTATATCCACATCATTTTTCTCCCTCATGACACCATCTATTTTGTGAAGTGCACCAGTCCCTCCTGCAGCAAAGCACCTACACAACATGATGCTGCCACCCCCGCACATCACGTTTGGGATGGTGTTCTTCAGCTTGCAAGCCTCCCCCTTTTTCCTCCAAAACATAACAATGGTCATTATGACCAAACAGTTATTTTTTTGTTTCATCAGACCAGAGGAAATTTCTCCAAAAAGTATGATCTTTGTCCCCATGTGCAGTTGCAAACTGTAGTCTGGCTTTTTTATGGGGGTTTTGGAGCAGTGGCTTCTTCCTTGCTGAGCGGCCTTTCAGGTTTTGTCGATATAGGACTCATTTTACTTTGGATATAGATACTTTTGTACCCATTTCCTCCAGCATCTTCACAAGGTCCTTTTCTGCTGTTCTGGGATTGATTTGCACTTTTAACACCAAAGTACATTCATCTCTAGGAGACAGAACGCGTCTCCTTCCTGAGCGGTATGACGGCTGCGTGGTCCCATGGTGTTTCTACTTGCGTACTATTGTTTGTACAGATGAACGTGGTACCTTCAGGCGTTTGGAAATGGCTCCCAAGGATGAACCAGACTTGTGGAGGTCCACAAAAAATATTCTGAGGTCTTGGTTGATTTCTTTTGATTTTCCCATGATGTCAAGCAAAGAGGCACTGAGTTTGAAGGTAGGCCTTGAAATACATCCACAGGTGCACCTCCAATTGACTCAAATGATGTCAAATAGCCTATCAGAAGATTCTAAAGCAAAGACATACTTTTCTGGAATTTTCCAAGCTGTTTAAAGGCACAGTCAACTTAGTGTATGTAAACTTCTGACACACTGGAATTGTGATAAAATTCAAGTGAAATAAATCTGTCTGTAAACAATTGTTGGAAAAATGACTTGTGTCATGCACAATGTAGATGTCCTAACCGACTTGCCAAAACTATAGTTTGTTAACAAGAAATTTGTGGAGTGGTTGAAAAAAAAAAAAGAGTTTTAACCGAATTCAACTGTTCCTACACTTGTGCTGATGGGAAGATGTCTTTGTCTGTAGACCTGTTTGACCCATTGGGTGAATAAACTTTGTGAAAAGCTTTTCCTAGTCGTCCAATCGATTTTACAGGTGTAACCTACCTTGAAGTCGTACGTATAGTTGGTGTAAGACATGAGGCTGCCCTGGTAGGCGCTCTTCAGCTGGAAGCTGTGTGTGATGCTGCCGTCAGACTGGCCGTTCTTCCCCTGGCAGCTGAAGTTGCTGAGAGCCTCGTTGTAACGCAGCTCTCTGAAGTCCTTATGGTTCTCTGCTACGCCACCGTTACTCAGGTACTCCACTACACCTGGTGGGAGGGGGGCCATGGAAAGCAGTTAATACTGGATGGGGAACGAAGGGGCATTGAAACAGTTCAGGTACTCTCGTATATTTGAGTACCTGAATAACATATCATATGGAACACAGATTTGCTTCAGTGAAAAGGGTTAGTTCTGAGCCGGGTCAAAGGTCAGATCCTTACCAGAGTCTGGCAGGGAGTTGAGGTCAGCACAGAGGACGATAGGGATGGAGGAGGGGTCGGAGGTCGGGGAGCCTGTTGCCACGGAGCTCAGCGCCCTCTCTGTGATGCTCTTCAGCTCAGACAGGAACATCATGGTCTGAATCAGCTTGACGTCACAAAACTCTGGGTCCCAGTGCATGTGGGCGTTAGCCACCAGAAGGAACTGTGTTTCCTGCAGAGGCTTCATGCCTGACAAACAGAAGACAACTCATTTATTGTCCTTTCAGTCCACAGAACAGTGGGAAGAAGAGTTCGTTAACCACACCTTAACAACCAAATAGGTTATAGCAAGAACTTTTCAAGTATTTAACGGTATTTTCAGGTGACCTTGAAACTTAAAAAGTTGTGGACTGTTTGCATTATACCAGGCCAAATTAAATCAAACTGAAGCTGTATCATGTAAACATTTAGGACTTTATTTATATTTTACCTTTATTTAACTAGGCAAGTCAGTTAAGAACAAATTCTTATTTTCAATGACGGCCTAGGAACAGTGTGTTCAGGGGTAGAACAACAGATTTGTACCTTGTCAGCTCGGGGGTTTGTACTTGCAACCTTTCGGTTACCAGTCCAACGCTCTAACCACTAGGCTACCCTGCCGCCCCATCTACTTGTAGAGTTAGGTACTGGTAAAAACCATACACATATCTAAGGGAAAGACAAATGACAGTGATCTCAAGGACAGGGAAAGAATACCATTGAAGTACCATTTTAGATTTTCATCATTTAAACAGATGCTGTTAAGAGCAACTTTCTCAAGCAACAATTTTGCTAAGACTGTCTGGAAGTGGTCTGATTGTGGAGGTGAAAACTAGCTTTATTCACACAGGAGGTTTGGAACTCTTTCTTATTGGTCTATGAACTAATTGACTACCTGGTGATGTCACCAGGCCAAAACTCCATCCTACCAAAACAGGAGGAAATTTCAGCCAGTCTTTTCAAACAGCTCTTACACTAAAAGGGCATTATATTTTTTTTGATTGATTGGCTGATTGATGACTGATTAACAGGTTCCTCACCACCAGAGAACATGTCCTTGTTGACCTCCAGTAGGACAGCGACCCCGATGTTGTCCTTGGTCATGACCCTGTTCAACATGACCTCTGAACCCTCAGAGTTTGCCATGGCAACCTGGTTGAACTCCACCGTGTGTTTCTGCACCAGAGTAAATCTGAAACATAACCAGACATGGGTTCAAACACTATTTAAATTATTTTAAATACTTTGAGCATTTGATTTAAGCCCGCCTGGAGTGAATGAATTGTGGGCGGGGTTTGCACTTTTTTTTTTTTATAGGTTCCCATTGCAAGAGGCAAGTTCAATCAAGCACAGGTAAATTATTAGGAATTATTCACTTTTAGGCTGGGTATCTGTAAAGCACTTTGCAGTAAAGCACTGCTAACGTAAAATGAGCTTTATAAAATAAATGTAATTGATTAAATTGACTCACTTCTCAGTCTTGAAGAACACAGCACATCCGTCCACGTGCTTCCTCTCCTGTTCTGAGACCAGTTTGGCACGAGACTTTGGGCAGAAGTACCCCTCGTACCCATGGTCCTTTAGAGTCTCCAGGAAGAGGGCGTGGTACTGCTCCGTCTCTACCTCCTGAGGACACACGACCAAGATGGCCGTCATGTTACAATAGTTTTAGTGGATGTTGACTTTGCTCCGATGTAAAAGACACAAAAGCCTGGGTCTGAATGGGTTCTACTGAACACATCCAAACACACTGGCTAAAATGACCTCTTGATGTGTGGAGGTTTACTGGTTTTATTGTATACCGATTAACTGGTATAATCCCATCAGATACTCTTCCTGGGGTTCACAAACATGTCATCACCCACTGATGATGTCAGACCCTACCTGTAGACCGACGACGTCAGACCCTACCTGCAGACTGATGATGTCAGCGTCACAGTGTGTGATCTCCTCCATGATGCCCTTCTTCCTGTACTCCCAGTTGAGGGCCCAGGAGGGACAGTAGCCGTACAGCTGACGAGTGGCGTACTTATCACACAGCACGTTGTAACACATCACTGTGAACATGGCTGGGAGAGGGAGGCAGGATATTCAATACACCATCAACAACTCAATGACCTACAGTGCCAGTCTAAAGGTTGGACACACCTACCCATTTCAAGGGTTTTTCTTTATTTTTACTATTTTCTACATTGTATAATAATAGTGAAGACATCAAACTATGAAATAACACATACGGGAATCATGTAGTAACCAAAAAAAGTTGTAAACAAATCAAAATATATTTTAGACACTTCAAAGTAGCCACCCTTTGCCTTGATGACAGCTTTGCACACTCTTGGCATTCTGTCAACCAGCTTCACCTGGAATGCTTTTCCAACAGTCTTGAAGGAGTTCACACATATGACGAACACTTGATGGCTGATTTTCCTTCCCTTTGCGGTCCAACTCATCAAAAAAACATCTCATTTGGGTTGAGGTCGGGTGATTGTGGAGACCAGGTCATCTGATGCAGCACTCCATCACTCTCCTCCTTGGTCAAATAGCCCTTACACAGCCTGGAGGTGTATTGGTTCATTGTCCTGTTGAAAAACAAATGATAGTCCCACTAAGCGCAAACCAGATGGGATGGCATATCGCTGCAGAATGTTGTGGTAGCCATACGGGTAAAGTGTGCCTTGAATTCTAAATAAATCACTGACAGTGTCACCAGCAAAGCACCCCTACACCATCACACCTCCTCCTCCATGCTTCACTGTGGGAACCACACATGCAGAGATCATCCGTTCACATACACTGCATCTCACAAAGACACGGTAGTTGGAACCAAATCTCAAATAAGACCAAAGGACAGATTTCCACAGGTCTAATGTCCATTGCCTGTGTTTCTTGGCCAAAGCAAGTCTCCTCTGCTTATTGGTGTCCATTAGTAGTGGTTTCTTTGCAGCAATTCGACCATGAAGGCCTGATTCACGCAATCTTCTCAGAACAGTTGATGTTGAGATGTGTCTGTTACCTGAACTCTGTGAATCATTTATTTGGGCTGCAATTTCTGAGGCTGGTAACTCTAATGAACTTATCCTCTGCAGTAGAGGTAACTTTGGGTCTTTTTGTCCTGTGGTAGTCCTCATGAGAGACAGTTTCATCATAGCGCTTGATGGTTTTAGAGACTGCACTTGAAGAAACATTCAAAGTTCTTGAAATGTTCCGTATTGACTGACCTTCATGTCTTAAAGTAATGATGGACTGTCGTGTCTCTTTGCTTATTTGAGCTGGTCTTACCAAATAAGGACATCTTCTGAATACCACCTCTACCTTGTCGACACACAACTGATTGGCTCAAACGCATTAAGGAAAGAAATTCCACAAATTAACTTAACAAGTCACACCTGTTATTTGAAATGCATTCCAGGTGACTTCCTCATGAAGCTGGTTAAGAGAATGCCAAGAGTGTGCAAAAATGTCATCAAGGCAAAGGGTGGCTACTTAGAAGAATCTCAAATATAACATGTATTTTGATTTGCTTAACACTTTTGGTTACGACATGATTCCATATGTGTTATTTCAAAGCTTTGATGTCTTCACTATTATTCTACGATGTAGAAATAAAGAAAAACCCTGGAATGTGTAGGTGTGTCCAAACTTTTGACTGGTACTGTATGTAGTAGTGCTATTAAGACTACTACTGCTGCTACTACTACTACTACTAATAATAATAAATATAATACTATTACTGCTCCTACTACAAATAATACTTCAACTATAATTAATAATAAGAATAATACTACAAGTACTACTACTAATAATAAAGAATAATACTTCCAATACTACTAATAATAACTCTAATACTACTGCTGCTACTACTACTATCCCAAAGTACCTGTAGCTACCACTGGGAGCTATCCCAAAGTACCTGTAGCTACCACTGGGAGTTATCCCAAAGTACCTGTAGCTACCACTGGGAGCTATCCCAAAGTACCTGTAGCTACCACTGGGAGCTATCCCAAAGTACCTGTAGCTCCCACTGAGAGTTATCCCAAAGTACCTGTAGCTCCCACTGAGTTATCCCAAAGTACCTATAGCTCCCACTGAGAGTTATCCCAAAGTACCTGTAGCTCCCACTGAGAGTTATCCCAAAGTACCTGTAGCTACCACTGAGAGTTATCCCAAAGTACCTGTAGCTCCCACTGAGAGTTATCCCAAAGTACCTGTAGCTCCCACTGAGTTATCCCAAAGTACCTGTAGCTACCACTGGGAGTTATCCCAAGGTACCTGTAGCTACCACTGGGAGTTATCCCAAGGTACCTGTAGCTACCACTGAGTTATCCCAAGGTACCTGTAGCTACCACTGAGTTATCCCAAAGTACCTATAGCTCCCACTGAGAGTTATCCCAAAGTACCTGTAGCTCCCACTGAGAGTTATCCCAAAGTACCTGTAGCTACCACTGAGAGTTATCCCAAAGTACCTGTAGCTCCCACTGAGAGTTATCCCAAGGTACCTGTAGCTACCACTGAGTTATCCCAAAGTACCTGTAGCTACCACTGGGAGTTATCCCAAGGTACCTGTAGCTACCACTGGGAGTTATCCCAAGGTACCTGTAGCTACCACTGAGAGTTATCCCAAAGTACCTATAGGGATCATTGGGAGTTATCCCAAAGTACCTGTAGGGATCATTGGGTCCTGCTCCTTCAAGGTGATCCAAGGTCTCTGGGGGAGCTGTTCTGGGTGCACTAAACAAAGAAAGGACACGATAAAACAAAATGAATAAAGAAATTAACGAATTGATTAATTAGAAAGGGAAAAAGGACTTTAATGATATTTGGTTCAGGAGAGGAAAATATGACAATTCAGGTGCTCCGGTCAGGTTTAGACTCAATATGTATCTTGTTTTGTTGCAAAGTGAATCGGTTGACTTATTCACCTGCTAGATTGTCAAGCATGTATAGTTGAACCATATTCACCTGCTAGATTGCCAAGCATGTATAGTTGAACCATATTCATCCGCTAGATTGCCAAGCATGTATAGTTGAACCATATTCACCTGCTAGATTGTCAAGCATGTATAGTTGAACCATATTCACCTGCTAGATTGTCAAGCATGTATAGTTGAACCATATTCACCTGCTAGATTGCCAAGCATGTATAGTTGAACCATATTCACCTGCTAGATTGCCAAGCATGTATAGTTGAACCATATTCACCTGCTAGATTGCCAAGCATGTATAGTTGAACCATATTCACCTGCTAGATTGCCAAGCATGTATAGTTGAACCATATTCACCTGCTAGATTGCCAAGCATGTATAGTTGAACCATATTCACCTGCTAGATTGCCAAGCATGTATAGTTGAACCATATTCACCTGCTAGATTGCCAAGCATGTATAGTTGAACCATATTCACCTGCTAGATTGCCAAGCATGTATAGTTGAACCATATTCACCTGCTAGATTGTCAAGCATGTATAGTTGAACCATATTCACCTGCTAGATTGCCAAGCATGTATAGTTGAACCATATTCACCTGCTAGATTGTCAAGCATGTATAGTTGAACCATATTCACCTGCTAGATTGCCAAGCATGTATAGTTGAACCTTATTTACCTGCTAGATTGCCAAGCATGTATAGTTGAACCATATTCACCTGCTAGATTGCCAAGCATGTATAGTTGAACCATATTCACCTGCTACATTGCCAAGCATGTATAGTTGAACCATATTCACCTGCTAGATTGCCAAGCATGTATAGTTGAACCATATTCACCTGCTAGATTGTCAAGCATGTATAGTTGAACCATATTCACCTGCTAGATTGTCAAGCATGTATAGTTGAACCATAATCACCTGCTAGATTGTCAAGCATGTATAGTTGAACCATATTCACCTGCTAGATTGCCAAGCATGTATAGTTGAACCATATTCACCTGCTAGATTGCCAAGCATGTATAGTTGAACCATATTCACCTGCTAGATTGCCAAGCATGTATAGTTGAACCATATTCACCTGCTAGATTGCCAAGCATGTATAGTTGAACCATATTCACCTGCTAGATTGTCAAGCATGTATAGTTGAACCATATTCACCTGCTAGATTGCCAAGCATGTATAGTTGAACCATATTCACCTGCTAGATTGTCAAGCATGTATAGTTGAACCATATTCACCTGCTAGATTGTCAAGCATGTATAGTTGAACCATATTCACCTGCTAGATTGCCAAGCATGTATAGTTGAACCATATTCACCTGCTAGATTGTCAAGCATGTATAGTTGAACCATATTCACCTGCTAGATTGTCAAGCATGTATAGTTGAACCATATTCACCTGCTAGATTGTCAAGCATGTATAGTTGAACCATATTCACCTGCTAGATTGCCAAGCATGTATAGTTGAACCATATTCACCTGCTAGATTGCCAAGCATGTATAGTTGAACCATATTCACCTGCTAGATTGTCAAGCATGTATAGTTGAACCATATTCACCTGCTAGATTGTCAAGCATGTATAGTTGAACCATATTCACCTGCTAGATTGTCAAGCATGTATAGTTGAACCATATTCACCTGCTAGATTGCCAAGCATGTATAGTTGAACCATATTCACCTGCTAGATTGTCAAGCATGTATAGTTGAACCATATTCACCTGCTAGATTGTCAAGCATGTATAGTTGAACCATATTCACCTGCTAGATTGCCAAGCATGTATAGTTGAACCATATTCACCTGCTAGATTGTCAAGCATGTATAGTTGAACCATATTCACCTGCTAGATTGCCAAGCATGTATAGTTGAACCATATTCACCTGCTAGATTGTCAAGCATGTATAGTTGAACCATATTCACCTGCTAGATTGTCAAGCATGTATAGTTGAACCATATTCACCTGCTAGATTGTCAAGCATGTATAGTTGAACCATATTCACCTGCTAGATTGTCAAGCATGTAGTTCAAGAGCTTTCTGGTTCCGTCTGATTCCTGGTACAGGTTGAGGATGTCTTGGGACAAAGGGTTACCTGCCCAGAGATACAATAAGCCTTAATATTAATAATAATCTAACACTGTGGTTGGTTACCTGCACACTTAACTGTGTCTGTAAAATGTTTAATCAATAATGAATGAAGTCATTATAAACCCTTTATAGGATTATAAAGAGGTAACCTTAAAGTAAAGTGTTACCAAACTAAGACGTACCTTTTAGCCCCAGGGTTTGTAACTGGAACAGCCGCCCGAGTTCGTAAGGTAGAACTCGCAAAAGATTGTTGTTTAAAAGCAACTCCCTGGTGTGGGGGGGGGGGGGGGTGATAGGGAACACAGCGGGAAGAAAGAAAGTCTGTAGAAAGTGGAAAACCTCCACCATCCTGGTGGCGTCTTATGCCACTTTGCAAATGCTTCTATGAACAGACACTTACAGTGCAGTGAGTGCATACATTTTCAGTAAGTGTATGTGATCCCAACAGGAAATTGAACCCACAACCGTAAGAGTTGCCAGCACCACTTCAAGAATACACAACCACACAGGAGCTCTTACCTGAGAGACACCATGTTTCCGAGTTCGGCGGGCAGGCTGCGGAGCTTGTTGGACGACAGGTTCAGGTAGGCCAGGTGTGGCAGCTTGGCGATGTCGGGCGGGATGCGACTCAGGTTGTTGTCGTTGATGTGTAGAGCCGTCAGGTGGGTGAGAGTCCACAGAGAACTGCTCAGACTTCTGACCCGACCTGGAGAGGAGACAGAGGAGAGATGGGTGAAATGTTAGAGCTAAAAGCTACAGATAAGGCTCCCAATATTGCATTCTTCACAGTGGGGATGGGAATTAGATCTTTGACTGTTTTGAGTCCTCGTATGATTTTTTTTTCAAGTACTTGAGTACTTTTTTTTAATAAGGGCTGTACTGGAAAAAATTATGTGCTCATTTAACTATATGCCAACAGCGAACAACAATGCCTAATTTATCATAACAGATAACGAATCCTAATTACTAATCTATAAGTATTCAGACCCCCTTCCATATTACAGCTTTAATCTAAAATGGATTAAATAGTTTTCCCCCCCTCATCAATGTACACAAAATAACAAGGCGAAAACAGGTTTTTATTTATTTATTAAAAACAAAACAAAAACGTATTTACATTAAGTATTCAAACCCTTTGCTATGAGACTCGAAATTGAGCTCCGATGCATCCTGTTTCCATCCTTGGGATGTGTCTACAACTTGATTGGTGTCCACCTGTGGTCAATTATATTGATTGGACATGATTTTGAAAGGCACACACCTGTCTATACAAGGTCCCACAGCTGGCAGTGCATGTCAGCGCAAAAACAAAGCCATGATATTAAAATAATTGTCTTTAGAGCCTGAGACAGGGTTGTGCCGAGGCACAGATCTGGGGAAGGGAACTGTTTGGCAATAATGACCATCGTTATGTTTGGAGGAGAAAGGGGGAGGCTTGCAAGCTGAAGAACACCATCCCAACCGTGAAGCACGGGGGTGGCAGCATCATGTTGTGGGGGTGCTTTGCTGCAGGATGGACTGGTGCACTTCAGAAAATAGATGGCATCATGAGGTAGGAAAATTATGTGGATATATTGAAACAATATCTCAAGACATCAGTCAGGAAGTTAAAGCTTGGTCGCAAATGGGTCTTCCAACTGGACAATGACCCCAAGAATACTTCCAAAGTTGTAGCAAAATGGCAAAAGGACATCAAAGTCAAGGTATTGGAGTGGCCATCACAAAGCCCTGACCTCAATTCTATAGAAAATGTATTGGCAGAACTGAAAAAGTGTTTGCGAGGAGGCCAACAAACCTGACTCAGTTTCACCACCTCTGTCAGGAGGAATGGGCCAAAATTCACCTAATTTATTGTGGGAAGCTTGTGGAAGGCTACCCGAAACGTTTGACACAAGTTAAACAATTTAAAAGGCAATGCTACCAAATACTAATTGGGTGCATGTAAACTTCTGACCACTGGGAATGTGATGAAAGAAATAAAAGCTGAAATAAATAATTGTCTCTGCTATTATTCTGACATTTCACATTATTAAAATAAAGTGGTGATCCTAACTGACGTAAAACAGGGAATTTTTACTGGGATTAAATGTCAGGAATTGTGAAAAACTGAGTTTAAACCTTAGACCCGATATCTCCATCTAGCTAACTGACCCGATATCTCCAGCTAGCTGACTGTCACTGACTTGATATCTCTAGCTAGCTAACTGACCTGATATCTCCAGCTAACTAACTGACCCGATATCTCCAGCTAACTAACTGACCCGATATCTCCAGCTAACTAACAAACCTGATATATCCAGCTAGCTGACTGTCACTGACTGACCCGATATCTCCATCTAGCTAACTGACCCGATATCTCCATCTAGCTAACTGACCCGATATCTCCCGCTAGCTAACTGACCTGATATCTCCCGCTAGCTAACTGACCTGATATCTCCCGCTAGCTAACTGACCTGATATCTCCCGCTAGCTAACTGACCTGATATCTCCCGCTAGCTAACTGACCTGATATATCCAGCTAGCTAACTGACCTGATATCTCCCGCTAGCTAACTGACCTGATATCTCCAGCTTGCTAACTGACCTGATATCTCCAGCTAGCTAACTGACCTGATATCTCAACCTAACAGACTGACTGTCACTGATATTTACAGCTAACTAACTGACCTGATATCTCCAGCTAGCTAACTGACCTGATATCTCCAGCTAGCTAACTGACTGACTGACCTGATATCTCCAGCTAGCTAACTGACCTGATATCTCCAGCTAACTAACTGACTGACTGACTGACCTGATATCTCCAGCTAACTAACTGACCCGATATCTCCATCTAGCTAACTGACCCGATATCTCCCGCTAACTAACTGACCCGATATCTCCATCTAGCTAACTGACCCGATATCTCCCGCTAGCTAACTGACCTGATATCTCCAGCTAGCTAACTGACCTGATATCTCCAGCTAACTAACTGACCTGATATCTCCAGCTAGCTAACTGACCTGATATTTACAGCTAACTAACTGACCTGATATTTACAGCTAGCTAACTGACTGACTGACTGACCTGATATCTCCAGCTAACTAACTGACCTGATATCTCCAGCTAATTAACTGACCTGATATCTCCAGCTAGCTAACTGACCTGATATCTCCAGCTAACTAACTGACCTGATATCTCCAGCTAACTAACTGACCTGATATCTCCAGCTAGCTAACTGACCTGATATTTACAGCTAACTAACTGACCTGATATTTACAGCTAGCTAACTGACTGTCACTGACTGACCTGATATCTCCAGCTAACTAACTGACCTGATATTTACAGCTAACTGACTGACTTGATATCTCCAGCTAACAGACTGCCTAACTGACCTGATATCTCCACCCAACAGACTGACTGACTGTCACTGACTGACCTGATATCTCCAGCTCGGCCCAGTGCGACTTCTTCCCGTTGGCTGCCTCCTCAGCTGACATGATGGTGTATAATCGGCGAGGATCCGGGGAATCATATTTTTCCTTTGGCATACCTGTTAATCTAAGGAACACACACCAACGAGCCAGGTCAACTGCCTAGTAGACACACACCAACAAGGCAGATTATTACACAAGACATGTTGATTCACTAGGGTTTGAATTACACATGGTCTTCTGGGGTGCCTCCTGTCTGTAGGAGGTGTCCAACTCTAATATCTTTAAATTGTGGGGGGGTGGTCCACATTGATATTTTAGTTATATTGTGCAGATGTCTCATTGAGAAATCATTCTGGTGTCAGTGACATGGGAAAGGTATTGAAAGCTTGCAGCTATAGAGGAAGTAACAATTTGTAACACAAATACTTGGAATGTCAAAGTTGAAGTGTAGCGAGCAGGGAAGACGTTCGGAGCTGGCTTAGTAGTTACATAATCTGTTTATCTGTCTAAACACAAGTCGGCCACACGTCCTGTACCAGTGATAGTGGCAACAACACCACCACAGTATGAATAGGGATTTAATAATGGTTCGATCCTTGGCTGGTGACCGGGTATAAGGAATAAACACCGGGGCTGTCATCCGAGAATATCTTTTCGAGGTCCATTGACAGCTGCTTACACAGCTAATTTGGGTCTTTGATAATGACACAGTAACTACAACACTTTAGCAACCAACCAAACTAGCTACATTTCAATAACGTTACCTAGCTAATTTGCAATTATTAAAACTACCGATGATTGTAAAATGCAGTGACAATTGCGTGTTGACAGTATTGCCAAATGTCAAAAGTAGCAACAGCTATGCAACTACACCGGGCCTGCTTTGCAAGGGAAGTTTACTTGCCAGCTGTCAAAACCATTCAATAGCATGCATGCATGACACATTTGTATGAGCAACAACAGCACCTAGTTACAAATACATCTCAGCAGTTTTAACAACTTGAACACACAACTGAACGTTCCCGTTACTTTCGACAGTAAATATACCAAAGGCTTGAAGCATGGGTGTTGAGTAAATTGACAGGCGGTCTGAGAGCACAGCCTTTCCTGCGCCAGAAAGCTACCTAGCTCTGGTACTTGGACCTTGGGAAGAGGTGAGACAAAAACCGGACGGGAGAAATGCAGAGGGACATTCGGCGATACAAATTGTTTCACTGCAACTATGAACAATAGAAAACATGTATTACCTGCATTCGGAGGGTGGTAGAGAATATTTAGTGGCGATATTGTTGATAATAAAGACATGCAGACGGAGTTCTTGAACGTTCAGACCCTGAACGTACCGAACTCCGAAGTGGCAGAAGGAGGAACAACAAACATGGCTTCCAGCTCGTACCGTCTGCCCTATCCGTCTGCCCCCCACCGGCATGCAAAGTTGCCTGCGTTGTTTCTACACGTGACGAATTTAACATAAGGCAAGGTGCACCGGTGTAAAAAAAATATATATATGTATATTTAAACATGGCAACCTGGACGAGGATTGAAAAAGGTCCGTTCTACAAACTATTTTTTTTAAATCTTAAATTCAATTGCAGTTCAATGTTTAGAATAAACAGTCCATATGATGATGCATAGGCAATGCATTTATGTTGCATATTGTACTTTGTTCCGAGCTTTCGACTCCAACAAACTCGGACCAGTAGCTGACGTTAGCAAAAGTATCTATTTTAGCAGCCTTTGTCACTCATGTAGCTAGCAAACTAATGTTCTAACTACTGATGCTAACTAGTAGGATTCAATAACTTCAATAACTCAGCCTGGTCTCTTACACTAGAAGTAACATAGGATACTTAAATTAGTGTGATTTGTTACGTTTGGCATGGTTACATAAGACTGGCGGTTACTTAAGGCAAAAACAAAAGTCGTGCGTATAACAAGAACGTCTAGCAACCCAAAGGTTGCGAGTTTAAATCTCATCACAGACCATTTTTAGCTAATTAGCAACTTTCAACTCCTTTAAAAAAAAGTGTATTATTTAACTCGGCAAGTCAGTTAATTAAGAACAAGCTCTTATTTACAATGAAGGCCAAGCCCTAACCCGGACGACGCTGGGCCAATTGTGCGCTGCTCAATGGGACTCCCAATCACGGCCGCTTGTGATACAGCCTGAAATCGAACCAGGTCTGTAGTGACGCCTGTAGCACTGATATGCAGTGCCTTAGACCGCGGTGCCACTCGGGAGCCCTTACTTACTACCAGGGTTAGATGACCAGCAAAAGTATTGTAATCAGATTAGATACTTTAGAAAAACGGCATGATTATTTCAATGATTACTTTTAAATTCAGAAAGGATGTTTGCAAAAAAACATTTTTTTGACACCTCTTTGTTTTTTCAATGACATTCAAATCAGTATTGAAAAAAGCCGCAAGTTTAAGTTCGGTCCACCTGAGCGATTCTGACCACAAGTCAGAGACCACTATGATGTCAGAGACCACTATGATGTCAGAGACCACTATGATGTCAGAGACCACTATGATGACCGACCACCTGGATTCGGTCTTATGTATCAAAGTTTGAAATTGTGTTTTTTTTACATTGGATAAAAGTAGAGACTCAGAGCTACAAAATGATATAACAGACACTACAGCTGAGGAACAATGGGAAAGTAATTCTGCTTTGAAAGTTGATCAACTTGTAAACTCACTTTTGAGAAAATGGCCTTTGAATGTTTTGGTACATACTTGAGAGTTCTCCTTTGTCTACACACATTCAGCATCGTTTACACCCTCTTAAACCTGCACTACACATCTCTTTAAGGATTCATGTGAGGTCGTGCTAAACAGTGAGTAGTGTAGTAAAGATTAAGACTAAAAGTAGTACCCTACAATAAGGAAACATTCCAGGTAAATAGAAAGTGTCCAGATAAAAATATTTATAAATGTTAGATGATTCTTACCCAGACGCACTTGTCTAAATTGATGGGTTATGTGTAAGAAATGCTATAACCACCAGCCACATCTTGCTAAGTAATCTATAACAAAATAATCTATATTCCCAAAACAAAATGAAATAAGTGTTAATTAAGTAAAAAAAATAGATAAGTAGAGAAAAAAAGAGCAGCAGTAAAGGCTATATACAGAGTCAATGTGGAGGCTATATACAGGGTATTACGGTACAGAGTCAATGTGGAGGCTATATACAGGGTATTACGGTACAGAGTCAATGTGGAGGCTATATATACAGGGTATTACGGTACAGAGTCAATGTGGAGGCTATATACAGGGTATTACGGTACAGAGTCAATGTGGAGGCTATATACAGGGTATTACGGTACAGAGTCAATGTGTAGGCTATATACAGGGTATTACGATACAGAGTCAATGTGGAGGCTGTGTACAGTGGGTACCGGTACAGAGTAAATGTGCGGTGGTACAGGTTAGTCGAGGTAATATGTGCATGTAGGTAGATTTAAAGTGCCTATGCATAGATAATAAACAGAGAGTAGCAGCAGTGTAAAAGAGGGTGGAGTGGGGCAACGCAAATACTCTTGAGTAGCCTGAGTAATAATTTGATTAGCTGTTCAGAAGTTTTATGGCTTGGGGGTAGAAGCTGTTAGGAAGTCTTTTGGACCTAGACTTGGTGCTCCGCTACTGCTTGCAGTGTGTTAGCAAAGAGAACAGTCTATGACTTTGGTGGCTGGAGTCTTTGACAATTTTTAGGGCCTTCCTCTGACACTGCCTGGCATAGAGGTCCTGGGTGGCAGGAAGCCTGGCCCCAGTGATGTACTGGGCCGTACGCACTACCCTCTGTAGGTCGACCGATTATGATATTTCAACGCCGATAGCAATTATTGGAGGACCAAAAAAAAAATCTACCAAGACCTGGCCGTCCCTCTAAACTTTCAGCTCGTACAAGGAGAAGACTGATCAGAGATGCAGCCAAGAGGCCCATGATCACTCTGGATGAACTGCAGAGATCTACAGCTGAGGTGGGAGACTCTGTCCATAGGACAACAATCAGTCGTATATTGCACAAATCTGGCCTTTATGGAAGAGTGGCAAGAAGAAAGCCATTTCTTAAAGATATCTATAAAAAGTGTCGTTTAAAGTTTGCCACAAGCCACCTGGGAGACACACCAAACATGTGGAAGAAGGTGCTCTGGTCAGATGAAACCAAAATTGAACTTTTTGGCAACAATGCAAAACGTTATGTTTGGCGTAAAAGCAACACAGCTCATCACCCTGAACACACCATACCCACTGTCAAACATGGTGGTGGCAGCATCATGGTTTGGGCCTGCTTTTCTTCAGCAGGGACAGGGAAGATGGTTAAAATTGATGGGAAGATGGATGGAGCCAAATACAGGACCATTCTGGAAGAAAACCTGATGGAGTCTGCAAAAGACCTGAGACTGGGACGGAGATTTGTCTTCCAACAAGACAATGATCCAAAACATAAAGCAAAATCTACAATGGAATGGTTCAAAAATAAACATATCCAGGTGTTAAATGGCCAAGTCAAAGTCCAGACCTGAATCCAATCGAGAATCTGTGGAAAGAACTGAAAACTGCTATTCACAAATGCTCTCCATCCAACCTCACTGAGCTCGAGCTGTTTTGCAAGGAGGAATGGGAAACAATTTCAGTCTCTCGATGTGCAAAACTGATAGACATACCCCAAGCGACTTACAGCTGTAATCGCAGCAAAAGGTGGCGCTACAAAGTATTAACTTAAGGGGGCTGAATAATTTTGCACGCCCAATTTTTCAGTTTTTGATTTGTTAAAAAAGTTTGAAATATCCAATAAATGTCGTTCCACTTCATGATTGTGTCCCACTTGTTGTTGATTCTTCACAAAAAAATACAGTTTTATATCTTTATGTTTGAAGCCTGAAATTTGGCAAAAGGTTGCAAAGTTCAAGGGGGCCGAATACTTTCGCAAGGCACTGTATATGTTTGTAATAATGACAATTATAACAATACTGGATGAACAATGCACACTTTTATTTTAACTTAATATAATACATCAATAAAATCAATTTAGTCTAAAATAATGAAACATTCAATTTGGTTTAAATAATGCAAAAACAAAGTGTTGGAGAAGAAAGTAAAAGTGCAATATGTGCCATGTAAAAAAGCTAACGTTTAAGTTCCTTGCTCAGAACATGAGAACATATGAAAGCTGGTGGTTCCTTTTAACATGAGTCTTCAATATTCTCAGGTAAGAAGTTTTAGGTTGTAGTTATTATAGGAATTATAGGATTATTTCTCTCTATACCATTTGTGTTACATATACATTTCTGTACAGCACTTTGAGATATCAGCTGATGTACGAAAGGCTATATAAATACATTTGATTTGATATACCTTTGACTATTGGATGTTCTTATAGGCAGTTTAGTATTGCCAGTGTAACAGTATAGCTTCCGTCCCTCTCCTCGCTCCTACCTGGGCTCGAACCAGGAACACATCGACAACAGCCACCCTCGAAGCATCGTTACCCATCGCTCCACAAAAGCCGTGGCCCTTGCAGAGCAAGGGGAACAACTACTTCAAGGTCTCAGAACGAGTGACGTCACCAATTGAAGGACTATTAGCGCACACCCCGCTAACTAGCTAGCCATTTCACATCGGTAACTAATCAAGGGAGTTGATAGGCTTGAAGTCATAAACGGCTCAATGCTTGAATCACAGCGAAGAGCTGCTGGCAAACGCACGAATATGCTGTTTGAATGAATGCTTACGAGCCTGCTGGTGCCTTCCATCGCTCAGTCAGACTGCTCTATCAAATCACAGAATTAATTATAACATAATTACACACAGAAATACGAGCCTTAGGTCATTAATATGGTCAAAACCAGAAACTAATATTTTTGAAAACAAAATGTTAATTCTTTCAGTGAAATACAGGACCTGTTCTGTATTTTATGTAACGGTGGCATCCATGAGTCTAAATATTCCTGTTACATCGCACAACTTTCAATGTTATGTAAAAGTCTGGCAAATTAGTTCGCAACGAGCCAGGCCCGAACTGTTGCATATACCCTGACTCTGCGTGCAATGAACGCAAGAGAAGTGACACAATTTCCCTAGTTTAATATTGCCAGCCAACCTGGATTTCTTTTAACGAAATATGCAGGGTTAAAAATAATACTTCTGTGTATTGATTTTAAGAAAGCCATTGATGTTTATGGTTAGGTACATTCGTGCCACGATTGTGCTTTTTCGCAAATGCACTTTTGTTAAATCATCCCCCGTTTGGCGAAGTTGGCTGTCTTTGTTAGGAAGAAATGGTCTTCACACAGTTCGCAATGAGCCAGGCGGCCCAAACTGTTGCATATACCCTGACTCTGTTGCACAGAACGCAAGAGAAATGACACAATTTCCCTAGTGAAAAGAAATTCATTTTAGCAGGCAATATTAACTAAATATGCAGGTTTAAAAATATATACTTGTGTATTGATTTTAATAATGGTGTTGATTATTTATGATTAGGTACACATTGGTGCAACAACAGTGCTTTTTTCGCGAATGCGCTTGTTAAATCACCCGTTTGGCGAAGTAGGCTATGATTCAATGATAAATTAACAGGCACCACATTGATTATATGCAACGCAGGACAAGCTAGATAAACTAGTAATATCATCAACCATGTGTAGTTAACTTGTGATTATGTTAAGATTGATTGTTTTTTATAAGATACGTTTAATGCTAGCTAGCATCTTACCTTGGCTCCTTGCTGCACTCGCATAACAGGTAGTCAGCCTGCCACGCAGTCTCCTCGTGGAGAGCAATGTAATCGGCTATGATCGGTGTCCAAAAATTCCTATACCCGATTGTTATGAAAACTTGACATTGGCCATTCTCTACTACAGGCTGTGTTATCATTGTCGGTGATCAGGCCTACCGCTGTTGTGTCATGGCAAACTTAATGATGGTGTTGGAGTCGTGTCTGGCCTTGCAGTCATGAGTGAAAAGGGAGTACAGGAGGGGACTGAGCACGCACCCCTGAGGGGCCCCCATATTGAGGATCAACGTGGCAGATGTGTTGTTACCTACCCTTACCACCTGAGGGCAGCCCATCAGGAAGTCCAGAATCCAGTTGCAGAGGGAGGTGTTTAGTCCCAGCGTCCTCAGTTTAGTGATGAGTGTTGAGGGCACTATGGTGTTGAACGCTGAGCTGTAGTCAATGAATAGCGTTCTCACATAGGTGTTTCTTTTGTCCAGGTGGGAAAGGGTAGTGTTGAGTGCAATAGAGATTAGAGGTCGACCGATTATGATTTTTCAACACCGATACCGATTATTGGAGGACAAAAAAAGCCGATACTGATTAATCGGACAATTTTTTTATTTTAATTTTATTTATCTCTCTGTGTATATATATATATATATATATATATATATATATACACACACACACACATACACACACATTTTTGTAATAATGACAATTGCAACAATACTGAATGAACAATTAACACTTTTATTTTGACTTAATACATAAATGAAATCAATTTAATCTCAAATAACATGAATGATGAATGTTGAAAACAAAAACTCATTTCTATATGCAGGAAATCCTATTTTAATAATGGACATGGTAAGAATTGACTACCAAAGTGCGAGTCATAATTCCCATGACACCTTCTAGCAAAATTTGAAAAGCGGTTCCTTCATTCATTTATTCCATAGGATATTTTTTAGATTCACTTAAAATAAGGTCTGTGTTTCGTGTAGGCTTACACCACCTTGCCAATTTTATAACTGTGTAGATATACATAGGACAATGTAACTCTGATCAATATTGGCTAAATATAAGCGAAGATACATTTTTTTGTCGAGTGGATTTATGAAAATATGTTGACAAACGTTACCTTATCCTAGTGATATTTACACGGGTATCAAAACGCAGAGGTGGTTTAAGCCTGCACGAAACACAGACCTTATCTGAAGTATATCAAGACATTCTCTATGGAAGACATGAACAGTAAAATAACGAAGGAACCCCTTTCAAGTTCAGCCGCAAGTTATTACAGGAATTATAACGCGCTGACTATTTCTTTAAACCATATACCTTTAACTATTATGAGCCTGCTGCTGCCTACCACCCCTCAGTCAGACTGGTCTATCAAATATCAAATCATAGACTTATCTATAATAAACACACAGAAATACTATAATAAACACACAGAAATACGAGCCTTAGGTCAAATCCGGAAACTATCACCTCGAAAACAAAACATTTATTCCGTTCTGTATTTTATCTAACGGGTGGCATCCATGAGTCTAAATATTCCTGTTACATTGCACAACCTTCAATGTTATGTCATAATTATGTAAAATTCTGGCAAATTAGTTGGCAAAGAGCCAGACGACCCAAACTGTTGCATATATCCTGACTCTGCGTGCAAGGAACGCAAGACGTGACACAATTTCACTGGTTAATATTGCCTGTTAAACTGGATTTCTTTTAACTAAGTATGCAGGTTTAAAAATATATACTTGTGTATTGATTTTAAGAAAGGCATTGATGTTTAAGTACACATTGGAGCAACGACAGTCATTGATTGATTGTTTTTTATAAGATAAGTTTAATGTTTAACTTACCTTGGTTTACTGCATTCGCGTAACAGGCAGGCTCCTCGTGGAGTGCAATGTAATCAGTTGGTTAGAGCGTTAGACTAGATGACTAAGGTTGCAAGATTGGATCCCCCGAGCTGACAAGGTAAAAATCAAGTTGAATAAACATCTCAAGAATTATCAATGGAAACAGGATGCACCTGAGCTCGATTTCGAGTCGCATAGTAAAGGTTCTGAATACTAGTGGTTAGAGAGTTGGGCCAGTAACCGAAAGGTTTTCGCTATATAAGGTCCCAGAGTTGACAGTGCATGTCAGAGAAAAAAAACAAGCAATGAGATGGAAGGAATTGGCTGTAGAGCTCCGAGACAGGATTGTTTCGAGGCACAGATCTGAGGAAGGGCAACAAAAAATCTCTGCAGCATTATGGATCCCCATTAGTTCCTGCCAAGGTAGCAACTACTCTTCCTGGGGTTTATTATGGATCCCCATTAGTTCCTGCCAAGGCAGCAGCTACTCTTCCTGGGGTTTATTATGGATCCCCATTAGTTCCTGCCAAGGTAGCAACTACTCTTCCTGGGGTTTATTATGGATCCCCATTAGTTCCTGCCAAGGTAGCAACTACTCTTCCTGGGGTTTATTATGGATCCCCATTAGTTCCTGCCAAGGCAGTAACTACTCTTCCTGGGGTTTATTATGGATCCCCATTAGTTCCTGCCAAGGCAGCAGCTACTCTTCCTGGGGTTTATTATGGATCCCCATTAGTTCCTGCCAAGGCAGTAACTACTCTTCCTGGGGTTTATTATGGATCCCCATTAGTTCCTGCCAAGGTAGCAACTACTCTTCCTGGGGTTTATTATGGATCCCCATTAGTTCCTGCCAAGGCAGTAACTACTCTTCCTGGGGTTTATTATGGATCCCCATTAGTTCCTGCCAAGGCAGCAGCTACTCTTCCTGGGGTTTATTATGGATCCCCATTAGTTCCTGCCAAGGCAGCAACAACTCTTCCTGGGGTTTATTATGGATCCCCATTAGTTCCTGCCAAGGCAGCAGCTACTCTTCCTGCAAAATTAAGGCAGTTCTATAATTTTAAAAACATTACAACACATTCACCACAGAATTCACAACACATTAAGTGTGTGCCCTCATGCGGTAGTACAGTAGTAGCATATCTACAATACAAAAAACACATGTGTTTGTATGCATGTGTCTGTGTTTGTTGAAAATAGATATGGACAAACAAGTGTTGCGTTTCTCTTTCCGTCTTGGTGTACCCCAAAACACATCACTCCACAATGTAACCGACTGTCTTCAGCGGGTTGACCTCTGACCAGTGATGTCAACAATATTTACAGTTTATGTTTTCAATATATCACAAACTGTTTCTCTGCATATGAATTATTGATTTGGACACTTCAAAAATTGTGTTTTGACATCTGTCTATTTAGCAAAAAAGTTCTTGTCAACAGGAAGCAGCAACAGCATCATTTTCAACTCATGTTTTCTGAATATAAAATGGAAGAGCCAATAGTATTCTACTTAAATCAGGTACAAACTGCTGAATTAGTCCTGAAACACGCTGTGATTGGTGTACACCAGAAATCATCTGAAACAGGTATGTCCTGCTTACGTACAGTTTCTCCAACTCCATAACTGCTGGCATAAAAATGGTAAATTATGCACGACTATTGTATTGGCGATTCCCTAATGAACTGCCATTGGCAGTTAGGAGACAGGAGAGAGCTTTCCATAACACGTCCACAATAAATGAGCTTTCCGAACATTATTCTTTTTGAGTGAAGTTCCCATTTATTGCGCATATAAAATAGTTCCAAAACACATATTCCTGTAGAAAAAGGTGCAGAGAGATGCATTCTATCAGCTGTATCTGTGATAAGGTAACACCTATATGTTCTCTCCTCTCACCTGTGCTATCCCCCCCCCCCCAACACACACACACACACACACAGTAACACATGACCCCAACATATAGTGCCCTCTAGTGTACAAAACAAGCAATGAAATAACCCTTGATGGAGAACATTTCCACAACTCAGAAACAGGCCAAAATGGCTCCTACAACTATGTTCTATTGCTACTATCAGTTCATTAATAAATTACACCGTAGTTACTCTAGTATAGGTACATGTCATGTTACGAACAACAATGCGCTGGGCGGTACTTGGATAATAAATATTTCGTATTTGAGAATCTTCAAATATCCACCCTTTGCCTTGATGGTAGCTTTGCTCACTCTTGGCATTCTCTTAACCTTGGATTATTTCTCTTAACCTTGGATTATTTCTCTTAACCTTGGATAATCTGACAGAGATATGAGGATTACAAGTATGCTTTAACGTTGTGGTGATTATACTGTAGGTCGTTCCGTAATGCCTTTACACTTACCGTTCCTACCCTAGTGATGGCAGCGTTCCTTCAGACTTACCGTTCCTACCCTAGTGATGACAGCATTCCTTCAGACTTACCGTTCCTACCGTAGTGATGACAGCGTTCCTTCAGACTTACCGTTCCTACCCTAGTGATGACAGCGTTCCTTCAGACTTACCGTTAGTACCCTAGTGATGACAGCGTTCCTTCAGACTTACCGTTAGTGCCCTAGTGATGACAGCGTTCCTTCAGACTTACCGTTCCTACCCTAGTGATGACAGCGTTCCTTCAGACTTACCGTTCCTACCCTAGTGATGACAGCGTTCCTTCAGACTTACCGTTCCTACGCTAGTGATGACAGCATTCCTTCAGACTTACCGTTCCTACCGTAGTGATGACAGCGTTCCTTCAGACTTACCGTTCCTACCCTAGTGATGGCAGCGTTCCTTCAGACTTACCGTTCCTACCCTAGTGATGACAGCGTTCCTTCAGACTTACCGTTAGTACCCTAGTGATGACAGCGTTCCTTCAGACTTACCGTTCCTACCCTAGTGATGACAGCATTCCTTCAGACTTACCGTTCCTACCCTAGTGATGACAGCGTTCCTTCAGACTTACCGTTCCTACCCTAGTGATGACAGCGTTCCTTCTCCACTATATACTCATGACCAGTCTGGAACAACTCCAGCATCTTGGGAATGTCGACTCTAACCGACCCTGAAACAGCCAGAGAGAAACATGGTTAGGTCATGAGTTTTCCTAACCAAGGTTTGAAACTAACTTTTTCCACTGGTGGCACTGCTACTACTAATTTATTCAGTTTGGTTGCACACATGTTTATCTGACCCAGGTCCCATATTGTACCTGTACTCCATCCAGAACCAGACTAATAAATAAACCAGCCCTCTTTTAAATTAGCATGCCCTTGCAGAGTTTGACAGTCAGGTAAATTTGCCAGTGGCACACAACTGAACTACTGGCCTATAATATATTTATTTATTTTATTTCACCTTTATTTAACCAGGTAGGCAAGTTGAGAACAAGTTCTCATTTACAACTGCGACCTGGCCAAGATAAAGCAAAGCAGTTCGACACATACAACAACACAGAGTTACACATGGAGTAAAACAAACACACAGTCAATAATACAGTATAAACAAGTCTATATACGATGTGAGCAAATGAGGTGAGATAAGGGAGGTAAAGGCAAAAAAAGGCCATGGTGGCAAAGTAAATACAATATAGCAAGTAAAACACTGGAATGGTAGATTTGCAATGGAAGAATGTGCAAAGTAGAAATAAAAATAATGGTGAAATAATAATAAATAAATAATGAATACTGGCCTGGGAAAGCGGATGATATGTGCATGATTTAAAATGTTACCTGTAATTTGCAGGCTAAGTATGTAGCCTATAATAACCTAGCCTCCATACACAAATAAGGACATTTTTACATTGATTGTTTTGGAGGGAGAAAATAAGACCTTTGTGCATTCTGAAAAGGGTGTTATTGTTTTGGTCACTCTATAAAATCAGTTCTCTTTTGGCAAATTTCATTTTCCCGGTTTTACTTGTTCCCGGTTTCAGAGTTTCCCAAATTCACTCTCAAAAACCACACTTGATGCTTCAAGCTTAAAAATCAAATCACAAGACCACTTTGGAGGTCTGGGAACAATTCTTTGGCAGGTGTAGTTGCCCTTCCATTCGTTGCTGCACAGCTATTTTCAAGTCTCTCCAGAGATGTTAGATCGGGCTCGAGCTGGGCTCCTCAAGGACATTCAGAGACTTGACCATTCTACCATGTACGCCTGATTGGTAGAGTGCTGCAGAGAAGGTTGTCCTTCTGGAAGGTTCTACCATCTCCACAGAGGAACTCTAGAGCTCTGTCAGAGTGACCATCAGGTTCTTGGTCATCTCCCTGACCAAGGCCCTTCTCCCCAGATTGCTCAGTTTGGCCGGGCGGCCAGCTCTAGGAAGAATCTTGGTGGTTCCAAACTTCTTCCATTTATGAATGATGGAGGCCACTGTGTTCTTGGGGACCTTCAATGCTGCAGAAATGTTTTGGTTCCCTTCCCCAGATCTCTGCCTCGACACAATCCTGTCTTAGAGCTCTACCGACAATTCCTTCGACCTCATGGCTTGGTTTTTGCTCTGACATGCACTGTCAACTGTGGAACCTCTTATAGACAGGTGTGTGCCTTTCCAAATTATGTCCAATCAATTTAATTTACCACAGGTGGACTCCAAGTTGTAGAAACGATCAATGGAAACAGGATATACCGTAGCTCAATTTCCAGTCTCAGAGCAAAAGGTCTGAATACTTTTGTAAATAAGTTTATTTTTTGCTTGAAAAAAAAATTATGTTTTTTATTTGTCCTTATGGGGTGTTGTGATGTCATTATGGGGTGTTGTGATGTCATTATGGGGTATTGTGTGGAGATTGATGGGGGAAAAATGTATTTGATCAATTTTAGAATAAGGCTGTAACACAACAAAATGTAGAAAAAGTCAAGGGGTCCGAATACTTTCCGAATGCCCTGTATGTACTGTATTCAATGTATTATGTCTGAAATGAAAGTAAAGTCTTGACAGACTAAAGAAACTGTTCAACGCAGTTTTCCTTCCCACAGCTGGACATGCCCAGACAGCAGCTCATAGCCAACATACAGACTGTTGTTGAGGATGTCTGTTACCACCAGCCCGCTAGCTTAGCTACGTACCATGATGATCAATTCATTTTATTCGACAAATACCAGGTTTTTGAAGTAAATTACAATTGAGACATGGATTGTGTATGTGTGCCATTCAGAGAATTGGCAAGACAAAACAAAGAAGTGCCTTTGAACGGGGGATGGTCGAAGGTGCCAGGCACACCGGTTTGTGACAAGAACCTCAACGCTGCTGGGTCTTTAACGTTCAACACTTCCTGTGTGTATCAAGAACGGTCCACCACCCAAAGGACATCCAGTCAACTTGACACAACCGTGTGAAACATTGGAGTCAACATGGGCCAGCGTCCATGTGGAACGCTTTCGACACCTTGTAGAATCCATGCCCCGACAAAATTTAGGCTGTTCTGAGGGCAAAAGGGAGGTGCAACTCAATATTGGGAAGGTATTCTTAATGTTTTGTACACTCGGTGTATATGAAATGTATGTCACATTGGGCTTTAGAGGGTTAACACACATATAGAAGAGCCTCCGTCATGTGACTACAACAATACATACCTGGATACCCTCCTTGACAACATGACCGTTCCAAGGCTCTCTGGGACTTATTTGGCAGTGAGACTTCAAGGCAGTGCTACATGCTATCATACGCGCCGTGATTTCTCATTCTAGTTATTGAACTACATATCCCACTCCATGATTCCTCATTATTTAACTACATATCCCACTCCATGATTCCTCATTCTAGTTATTGAACTACACATCCTACTCTATGATTCCTCATTATTGAACTACATATCCCACTCCATGATTCCTCATTCCTCATTATTGAACTACATATCCCACTCCATGATTCCTCATTCCTCATTATTGAACTACATATCCCACTCCATGATTCCTCATTATTGAACTACCATATCCCACTCCATGATTCCTCATTATAGCTATTGAACTACATATCCCACTCCATGATTCCTCATTATTGCACTACATATCCCACTCCATGATTCCTCATTATAGCTATTGAACTACATATCCCACTCCATGATTCCTCATTATAGCTATTGAACTACACATCCCATGGACTTTAATACCAAGCCTTTCAATGCAATATTGTGTGCTAGATAGGTGTGTAAGTTTTGCCTACAAACAAAGCAAACCAATAGGGATTTGTTTGTATTATCGGAACAATGTTTCCTGACTGAGGTGCTGTATGTCAGAATGACGACACCTAGATAAGAGTTGAAGGGACTGGGCTGGGTGACGGAGGATGGCAATTAGTCTCCTGCTCAGACTGACGTTCTTTACACACCGGTAGTCGTTTGAAGACTCTTAGTAACACACACACACACACACACGCTCAGACACACACACTCAGACACACACACACACACACTCAGACACACACACACACACTCAGACACACACACACACACACTCAGACACTCAGACACACACACACACTCAGACACACACACACACACACTCAGACACACACACACACACTCAGACACACACACACACACACACACACTAGATATATCCAACCCACCTGGGGGAAATGGTGTGTGTTCTCTTTAAGTCTATGCCAAGGGATAACTATAGTAAAGGATCTATAGTACAAGGCCAGAACTCATACTCGTGCATTCGGAAAGTATTCAGACCCCTTGAAATTTGAGCTCAGGTGCATCCTGTTTCCATTGATCATCCTTGAGATGTTTCTCCAACTTGATTTACCTGTGGTAAATGAAATTGATTGGACATGATTTGGAAAGGCACACGCCTGTCTATATAAGGTCCCACAGTTGCCAGTGCCTTTCAGAGCAAAAACCAAGCCAGAGGTTTGCATCTCTCAGGCAGGCAGGGAGAAAGCGAGTCGGGGAGAGAGGCAGGCAGGGGGAGAGAGAGAGGCAGGCATGGGGAGAGAGAGGCAGGCAGGGGGAGCGAGAGAGGCAGGCAGGGGAGAGTAAGAGAGAGAGAGAGGCAGGCAGGGGGAGCGAGAGAGGCAGGCAGGGGGAGCGAGAGAGGCAGGCAGGCAGGGAGAGAGAGAGAGGCAGGCAGGGAGAGAGAGAGGCAGGCAGGGGGAGGGAGAGAGAGGCAGGCAGCAAGAGAGGCAGGCAGGGAGAGAGAGAGAGAGATTTTATGTGTTAATGTGTATAATGTATTCAATAAAGTATGAAGATATTCTGGATTTACTGACTCGTCTTGTGAACATTGCATATTTAGAATTGACTATTAAGTCGCTCTGAATAAGCCGCCTGGTGAATCCGACTGACCATGTTCAGAGAAATGGAGTGTGATCTCACGAGAAAAGGATGGTCGACCGAAGATACTGGTTAAAACTAGAATGTACGTGTAGCTGCTATTTAATACAATATTGAGTAGGCCAGAGTAAAATCTAACCGTCCACTGGACTATTCCACTCTACAACACCAGATGGCAGTAACAACATGTACAACAATTGTTATTCTATTCCCAAGAGTTACAGGTTCAATTAAAACCTCCACTGTCTATCTGGATGTTATCACTTAGACGTTGTGTATATTCTGTACAGCTGGGCCAAATACTTGTCAATATGTTCTGTAGTTGGAGGCCTCAACCTTTTTAATACTGTAAATTATGGAGTCACATTTCACCATTGGGAATAAACATGCAAACAAACAGGGGGATAAATAATCAGGTGCCAACAACAGGGGATTCACTATGACCACATTATAAACAAAATATAAAATATAGCTTTTTGGGGTGATTATATTTGGATGGTAGGTTACCCCAATCTAAATTGCTACCTTGTTTATTTATTTTGTAAATGTCCATTGCACATAGCCAACTCTACTTGGCGGGAAAGCTAAGGAATTCACTCATGCGTAGGACAGCAGTGGCAACTGTTGTTTTCTAAAGGCCAGGAGTCTGTCTGATGGCTCTTGTCAGCCGAGGATAAAAGCATTTGCCATTGACTGAAGATCAGGGTGCTCCTGTATGACCTAGAGGAATGTCAGCTCTTAGAACGTGCTTACTGAATGGATTGTTTATTTCATTGTCCGTTCTTCCAAACTTCAGTATGTTTATAGGCCAGCAATAATGGATTGTTTTATAACACTATAATATGCCATTGCTACAACAAACAGAACCCATAACAACCTGGTAGCATATTGGGTATATTGAGCCTGTTCAAACAGAACCCATTACAACCTGGTAGCATATTGGGCCTGTTGAGCCTGTTCAAACAGAACCCATTACAACCTGGTAGCATATTGGGCCTGTTGAGCCTGTTCAAACAGAACCCATTACAACCTGGTAGCATATTGGGCCTGTTGAGCCTGTTCAAACAGAACCCATTACAACCTGGTAGCATATTGGACCTGTTGAGCCTGTTCAAACAGAACCCATTACAACCTGGTAGCATATTGGCCCCAGAATGCATAACAACCTGGTAGCATATTGTTGGGACCGTTCAAACAGAACCCATAACAACCTGGTAGCATATTGGGCCTGTTGAGCCTGTTCAAACAGAACCCATTACAACCTGGTAGCATATTGGAATATTGAGCCTGTTCAAACAGAATCCATTACAACCTGGTAGCATATTGGAATATTGAGCCTGTTCAAACAGAATCCATTACAACCTGGTAGCATATTGGAATATTGAGCCTGTTCAAACAGAACCCATAACAACCTGGTAGCATATTGGCCACAGAACGCATAACAACCTGGTAGCATATTGGCCACAGAACGCATAACAACCTGGTAGCATATTGGCCACAGATCGCATAACAACCTGGTAGCATATTGGGCCTGTTCAAGCATGATTAGAGGAATGAGAAAGATGTAAAATAGCTGTTGTTGCATAGCAAAGCACTATATTTTATTAATTTAGAGCAGACCGCACATCATACGTTTCTATCCCTAGACCTCATTCAATCGTCGGGGTGGTGTGCTGGGGGACGTCCTACGGGTCGGAGTGTGCTTGGAGAGAGAGGGAGAAGAAACGCTGCATAGCAGGGCACTTTATAGCGTCGTCTCAGTTCTTGCACAGCGCGACCATTGCAAGTGAGCGAGCGGATTTTAGTCTATAATTATACAGGCTGGAAACGGATTTTCATACGTCGTCATGCTGTACAGCTTTTAAATCTACGGTCGATGACACCTGCGTTTTTGTCTTGAAGTTTCGCCGATCGCGAACAGTTGGGACTGCATTCCTTCGCTCTGGAGTCCAGACCTGCAGCGTTTTTCAGAGTTAGTGAGAGAGCTAGAGAGAGAGGGGGTCCCCGTTCCTACCTGCTGTCTTTGCGTGTAACTTCTGAACTATTCTCCAGCCCAGTCAAACATTCTTCTGGTTGGCTTTGCCCAGTGTTGTCGTTTATCTGAAACATCGGAAAATCAATAATGATATCTGAGAATCGATTAGTTTTGAACTAGAAAGATTCTGCATTTAAGTTCTGCCCCATTGGATTGAATGCCTTGTATGCGGTGACTATGGCTTTACAATGGATCCTCGTAGCCGCTTTGGCTGGAATTCTTCTCACCGCCACTTCAGAAATACATGGTGGGTATTTTAGTCTCTTATTCAACCACGTGAATTAACTTTTTATTTATCGATTATGGAAAGAACATCTGTAAAAAAAAAAACTTAAAAAAAACGGTTAGGCTTGGATATTATTCATATATATTAATATATGGCAAAAGGTTGCGTTGCAAACAAAGGCAGTATATTTGACCGTTCTTAGGTTATAAATATATATTTTCTGGTTATTAAGGGAAATTTAGTTCTGACATTCTAAAACAGAAATACAGCTCAAGACACTATGACTTTTAAGAATATGCCGTATGCACATCTTTGGATACACATGTTATAACAGGGGAATACACCACTCTATAAACCAGTTGGCTCCTTTCCTCGCTTTCTCTGTGTGGAAAGAAATGTCCCATTTGTCTGATTTATTATTCATGTCCAGACAGAATATAATCCCAACCAGCCAGGTAAATCTGTCATCTGTAATCTGCCTCTAACTGAGATTGAATTGATCAAATGCCTCACAGTCATTCACACACACACATGTACTTGTTTGACTGTAACCTAAATATAGTTAAAACCCTAGGCTAAGGTTTTACCTCATCACAATCAACTCCAATGGGATGGAAACAGACATATTCTATCGCGGTTCAGTCAAATAAATATAAATATACACATATTTAGCAGATGTTATTGCGGGGTGTAGCGAAATACTTGTGTTTCTAGCTCCAACAGTGCAGTACTATCTAATAATTCACAACAATAAACACAATACACACAAACCTAAAAGTAAAATAATGCAATTAAGGAATATATAAATATTAGAATGCGGTATGTAATAACACAAAAAAATGTCCTACGGGCTAATAATGTAAGAAATAACACATTTTTTTTTTTTTTTTTAAATACTGCAAAGTTGTTTATGAGCTAGAAGTCGCTCTGGATAAGAGCGTCTGCTAAATGACTTAAATGTAAATGTAAATGAAGCAGAGCTACCCTATCTGTCTGTACCATCTTGCCATATGTGTCTCTGCAGGAGTGTAAGGCAAAGTTTAGATGTGGATCTGGTGCTCTCTCCCATAGGGCAACTGCTGGACATTCATTCACTGAAGGACATGAGAAAAGCCTGTGGGTAGAACACTTTACTGACTGCCTGCAGGTATTACCTGTTATAAGCCTGTATAAGGCTTTATGATGTCTTATAATACAATAATAACTAAAAAGATCGACTGAGATCATGCTCAGCTTTTAAAGTACATAAACCATACAGGCCAAGAGGAAATATAATCATTATTAAAATTTAGTTTGAAAAAATATATATGTTTTTTCATTTACAAAATAGCCTCCAACACTCTACTCAGCAAATGTGATGCAGTCTATCACAGTGCCATCCGTTTTATCAAAGCCCCATATACCACCCACCACTGCTACCTGGATGCTCTCGTTTGCTGGCCCTTGCTTCATATTCGTCGCCAAACCCACTGGCTCCAGGTCATCTATAAGTCTTTGCTAGGTATAGCCCCGCCTTATCTCAGCTCACTGGTCACCATAGCAACACCCACCCGTAGCACTCACTCCAGCAGGTATATCTCACTGGTCACCCCCAAATCCAATTCCTCCTTTGGCCGCCTTTCCTTCCAGTTCTCTGCTGCCAATGACTGGAACGAACTGCAAAAATCCCTGAAGCTGGAGACTCATATCTTCCTCACTAACTTTAAGCACCAGCTGTCAGAGCAGCTCACAGATCATTGCACCTGTACATAGCCCATCTGTAAATAGCCCATCCAACTACCTTGTCTCCATACTCTTATTTTTATCTTTACTTTTTTTGTATATATTTTTTAAAATGTTGATCCTTTTAATCCTTTGCAACCCAGTATCTCTACTTGCACACTCATCTTCACTCCAGTGTTTAATTGCTATATTGTAATTACTTTGCCACCATGGCCTATGTATTGCCTTACCTCCCTTATCCTACCTCATTTACACTCACTGTATATAGGTTTTTCTACTGTATTATTGACTGTATGTTTTGTTTATTCCATGTGTAACTCTGTTGTTGTTTGTGTCGCACTGCTTTGCTTTATCTTGGCCAGGTCGCAGTGGTCTCAGGGGACAGTGGGCTCAGGGGACAGTGGGCTCAGGGGACAGTTGTCTCAGGGGGACAGTGGTCTCAGGGGATAGTGGTCTCAGAGGACAGTGGTCTCAGAGGACAGTGGTCTCAGGGGACAGTGGTCTCAGGGGACAGTGGTCTTAGGGGGACAGTGGTCTCAGAGGACAGTGGTCTCAGGGGACAGTGGGCTCAGGGGACAGTTGTCTCAGGGGGACAGTGGTCTTAGGGGGACAGTGGTCTCAGAGGACAGTGGTCTCAGGGGACAGTGGTCTCAGGGGACAGTGGTCTCAGGGGGACAGTGGTCTCAGGGGACAGTGGTCTCAGAGGACAGTGGTCTCAGGGGACAGTGGTCTCAGGGGACAGTGGTCTCAGGGGAACAGTGGTCTCAGGGGACAGTGGTCTCAGGGGACAGTGGGCTCAGGGAGACAGTGGTCTCAGGGGACAGTGGGCTCAGGGGGACAGTTGTCTCAGGGGGACAGTTGTCTCAGGGGGACAGTGGTCTCAGGGGGACAGTGGTCTCAGGGGATAGTGGTCTCAGGGGACAGTGGTCTCAGGGGACAGTGGTCTCAGGGGGACAGTTGTCTCAGGGGGACAGTGGTCTCAGGGGACAGTGGTCTCAGATGGCGCTGAGGTAGACAAAGTAGTCTAAAACATCTGCTGGACCTGAAGCCTTGCACTACCTAGGTTTTTAGCTCAGTTGGCTAACTATCTTGTGGCACCCAGTCCTGGGTTGGGCACCTGGTCGGTCACATCACATGTACAGCAGACTACACCACAGTTGTTCACATCCATTTCACTTCTGATGTGGTGTCTTTTTTGGGGTGTGTGAAGTCTGTTCAACTCTCAGGGTGACCCCCCCCCCCAAGATGTATTGAAACGTCCCCGCCTGTCCTCCTGGCTCTATCGCTCTCTCACTGCCAGTTCATTTGTTCTATGTTTAGTCTTCCAATTGAGCAAAGGAGAATAATGGCCACTCCGTTGTTTAAATGTTCATCGTCTTTATGTAATGGGGCGGCAGGGTAGCCTAGTGGTTAGAGTGTTGGACTAGTAACCAAAAGGTTGCAAGTTCAAACCCCCAAGCCGACAAGATACAAATCTGTCGTTCTTCCCCTGAACAGGCAGTTAACCCACTGTTCCTAGGCCATCATTGAAAATAAGAATTTGTTCTTAATTGACTTGCCTGGTTAAATAAAGGTAAAATAAAAAAATAATGGCTACAGGCTACTGTGCAAGTCAAGAGTGAGACCATGTACTGGTTCAGATGGACACATGTCTCACACACACATAAAAATGTTGAGATGATTTTTTTTTTACCTGCTCTTACGTAGGTCGTGGTGTAATATTTATGTAGGTATAAGGCATTTAAGTGCATTCTTCAAAAAACATTGTATTGTACATTGAAATACCTTTTGAACTTGCTCTTAACGCTGTTGTGTTCTCCCCTCTTCCTCCTCCTCCTCCTTCTCCTCGTCCTCTTCACCCATAGGAGCATGTCTCTATCAGGGATCTCTGTTCGCGGTAAGTGCACCTTTCATCGTTCCTTCCTACCTTCTTCTTCCCGCTGTCACATTTATTTACACAACTACTGCACACTGAGCGGACAAAACATTAGGAACACCTGCTCTTTCCATGACACAGACTGACCAGGTGAATCCAGGTGAAAGCTATGATCCCTTATTGATGTCTCTTGTTAAATCCACTTCAATCAGTGTAGATGAAGGGGAGGAGACGGGTTAAAGAAGGATTTTTAAGCCTTGAAACAATTGAGCAAGACAAAACAAACAAATGCCTTTGAACGGGGTATGGTAGTAGGTGCCAGGTGCATCTGTTTGTGTCAAGAACTGCAACGCTGCTGGGTTTTTCACCCTCAACAGTTTCCTGTGTGTATCAAGAATGCTCCACCACCCCAAAAGAACATCCAGCCAACTTGACACAACCGTGGGAAGCAATTGGAGTCAACATGGTCCAGTAACCCTGTGGAATGCTTTTCGACATCTTTTAGAGTCCATGCCCTGACGAAGGGCAAAAAGAGGGGGGGGGGGTGCAACTCAGTATTAAGGTGTTCCTAATGTTTTGTAACTGACGTAGGAACACATGATGAATGTGGTGATTCTGAAGCAGGGTTACAGTGGAGGTGACCCAGATCTTCACCCTATCACTGGGGGTTGTTTCACTGATGTGTTTTCTGAGTGTATGTCCCAAATGGCACCCTATTCCCTTTGTAGTGCACTTCTTTTGACCAGGGGCCCATAGGGAATAGGGCTCTGGTCAACAGTAGTGTTCTATATAGGGAATAGGGCTCTGGTCTAAAGTAGTGCACTATATAGGGAATAGGGCTCTGGTCTAAATTAGTGCACTATATAGGGAATAGGGCTCTGGTCAACAGTAGTGCACTATATAGGGAATAGGGCTCTGGTCTAAAGTAGTGCACTATATAGGGAATAGGGCTCTGGTCTAAAGTAGTGCACTATATAGGGAATAGGGCTCTGGTCAACAGTAGTGTTCTATATAGGGAATAGGGCTCTGGTCTAAAGTAGTGCACTATATAGGGAATAGGGCTCTGGTCTAAATTAGTGCACTATATAGGGAATAGGGCTCTGGTCAACAGTAGTGCACTATATAGGGAATAGGGCTCTGGTCTAAAGTAGTGCACTATATAGGGAATAGGGCTCTGGTCTAAAGTAGTGCACTATATAGGGAATAGGGCTCTGGTCAACAGTAGTGTTCTATATAGGGAATAGGGATCTGGTCTAAAGTAGTGCACTATATAGGGAATAGGGCTCTGGTCAACAGTTGTGCACTATATAGGGAATAGGGTACTGGTCCATAGTAGTGCACTATATAGGGAATAGGGCTCTGGTCTATAGTAGTGCACTATATAGGGAATAGGGCTCTGGTCTAAAGTAGTGCACTATATAGGGAAAAGGGCTCTGGTCAACAGTAGTGCACTATATAGGGAATAGGGCTCTGGTCAACAGTAGTGTACTATATAGGGACTAGGGCTCTGGTCAATAGTAGTGCACTATATAGGGAATAGGGCTCTGGTCAACAGTAGTGCACTATATAGGGAATAGGGCTCTGGTCAACAGTAGTGTACTATAAAGGCAATAGGGCTCTGGTCAATAGTAGTGCACTATATAGGGAATAGGGCTCTGGTCAACAGTTGTGCACTATATAGGGAATAGGGCTCTGATCAACAGTTGTGCACTATATAGGGAATAGGGCTCTGGTCAACAGTTGTGCACTATATAGGGAATAGGGCTCTGGTCAACAGTTGTGCACTATATAGGGAATAGGGTACTGGTCTATAGTAGTGCACTATATAGGGAATAGGGCTCTGGTCTAAAGTAGTGCACTATATAGGGAATAGGGCTCTGGTCAACAGTAGTGCACTATATAGGGAATAGGGCTCTGGTCAACAGTAGAGTACTATAAAGGGAATAGGGCTCTGGTCAATAGTAGTGCACTATATAGGGAATAGGGCTCTGGTCAACAGTTGTGCACTATATAGGGAATAGGGCTCTGGTCAACAGTTGTGCACTATATAGGGAATAGGGCTCTGGTCAACAGTTGTGCACTATATAGGGAATAGGGCTCTGGTCAACAGTTGTGCACTATATAGGGAATAGGGCTCTGGTCAACAGTTGTGCACTATATAGGGAATAGGGCTCTGGTCAACAGTTGTGCACTATATAGGGAATAGGGCTCTGGTCTAAAGTAGTGCACTATATAGGGAATAGGGCTCTGGTCTAAAGTAGTGTACTATACAGGGAATAGGGCTCTGGTCTAAAGTAGTGCACTATATAGGGAATAGGGCTCTGGTTTAAAGTAGTGCACCATATAGGGAATAGGGCTCTGGTCTAAAGTAGTGCACTATATAGGGAATAGGGCTCTGGTCTAAAGTAGTGCACTATATAGGGAATAGGGCTCTGGTCTAAAGTAGTGCACTATATAGGGAATAGGGCTCTGGTCTAAAGTAGTGCACTATATAGGGAATAGGGCTCTGGTCTAAAGTAGTGTACTATACAGGGAATAGGGCTCTGGTCTAAAGTAGTGCACTATATAGGGAATAGGGCTCTGGTTTAAAGTAGTGCACCATATAGGGAATAGGGCTCTGGTCTATAGTAGTGCACTATATAGGGAATAGGGTGCTATTTGAAGATGCATTCGGAAATGTAGCTGAGTAGACGCTCCTCATCACCAAGTCATTGCTGATATGACCACTCGATCCTGTTTGGCTGCGTCTCTATGGCACCCTCTACCCTACGTAATACACTCATAGGGACTCTGGCCAATGGTAGTGCACTGCATAGAGAATATGGTGCCATTTGGGACACAGGAGACTAGATCCCGTCGTCTTGGTAATGGTTGCTTGCCTCCGACTCCTACTTATGGAGAAAGCTGAACGGATGTCTGCGAGGACTGTAGGAGAAGGTCGTGCATTTCTAAAGTTGAGAGAGAAAGAGAGTCTGGTATTATTTTTTGACGTTAGAACTCTGCAATATAGAGGCCTACAAACTAAGAGCCATGCTTTTCATTTTGTTCAATATCTCATCTAGAGATGGTTTGTATTGATTGGTTGCTCTTGCCTCTCTTTCAGTCTGTATGTGCTTTGTCATTATTGCTATTTATGTTGAATGTATTTGCTATAAACTCATTCAACTTTTTTTTGTTGTTGACCAAAACATCATTCATGTTCATAAATAGACCAATGCTGGTCTGGGTCTTTCCAAGGCTGGTCTGGGTCTGTCCAGGGCTGGTCTGGGTCTTT